>NC_050519.1:9838076-9840695 GCF_002922805.2 Oryzias melastigma
TTGAGAAAAGCTCAGTAAGATGAATCAAAACAACCTAAAACCTGGAACAGTGTCTTGAATGTCTAAAAACTAGTTTTTAAACCATTGCACGTATGCAGTACACGGATTCCCTTAACGGGCTGGTAAATCTCTGACGTCTCGCTCAGTTGTCTTCCTGTCTACATCCCTCCCTCTGACCTCCATCAGCATCTGTGGCATCCAGCACCTCGAGCGCGCGGGAAACAACCTGACCCTGTTCGACTCGCTTTACTTCTGCGTCGTCACCTTCTCCACCGTGGGCTTTGGCGACGTCACCCCCCAGATCTGGCCTTCACAGCTCCTGGTCGTCATCATGATTTTTGTGGCGCTCATCGTGCTTCCCATCCAGGTAAGACACAGTCGTTAACAGAAGGAGAATTTTAAAAGAAAATCTCAGCCTTTCACATCAGAAATCTTTAAAGTGAGCTTTAAGTGTTGATCCTAGAAGCTGTTTGGGTTTGACAACTGGAGCCCAGAGAGCAATTTCCCTCCTCTCATGTTTTATTAAACCCTTCACACGTCAGAAAGTGCTCCACCAAGCTGTCCTCCTGTCTACATGGAGATCTGATACAAACTAGCCACAGAGGTGCATTTAAAGTGACTAGAAAAAAGAGAGAAAAAGATTAATAAAAGGGGGTTTCTTTGTAACCTGTGAAAGATAAATACTTTTTTATTATCATGAGCTCTACCTTTCTCCAGGAATACTTCTTTTTTCTTCTTCTTCACACGACGCCATGATGACTCACTACATCCTATGTAGATTTATAACACTATTTTTATTTCAAGAGCAGCCAGAGAGTCTTTCTTCCTCACTCAATTCCCCAAACCTCCCCACTGTCTTTTAGCTGAGCCACAGAGGGAAGAAAAAATCATGACAGAAATCTGGGAGGTCTGTTTACACACATAATACAGAGGAACTGACAAAACACCTTGACGAATGCAGCATTTTGAGAGCATCCCAGTGGTCTTAACTCCTGTTTGTGTAGCAGAATCCCTCTGGTACCCGTCTCACCCTTTTTCTTCCAAACATGTGAGAGTGTTAACACGATTCGTTTCATCTGTGCATGTGTCCTACCTGCAATTATATGGTAAGAACACTCTCGCAAACAAGTGAAATTTCACAAGTGACGATAATAAAAGTGGGTGTGAACTCTTTTTTTTTTGTTAAATCGCTACTTTCACATTTATTTGCACTTCATAAAACCACACACACGTTGCTAGATATCCTTAACGTGTTTGTGGATTCTTGCAGGTACAATCCTTAAAGTCCCACTCTGATTTGAGCTGTTGTGAAAGCGTTCCCGGTACTCTTAATTATAATTATGCCGTTTTTAGCCAAAAAATGTTAAAAATCTGAGTCGTTTTCTAGGACACAGTTTCTGCAGTGCAGTGGTAGTTCATTAAAAATGTGCATCTGTGTTGTGGACTGCAAGCCTCTGCTGATATCCCATCATTCCATTGTTTACACATTCTTCCACTAGCTTCCACATGCTCAAAACCTCAAGCTAACATTACCAGTAAAACAAAAATGGCGAGCATTATCTGAGCTATGGAGCGATGGATGGATCCATCCAAAATGATGACTTTGCCAAAATATGCAAATTAACACTCATAAATTGTTTGTATGCTAAAATCATCCAACTATTAGACCATTTTTATACAGATGATACATTTTTATATATGAACCACATTATAATCGCTCAAAAATCTCTAAAAATATGCAAAAAGTTTACTTATGAGAAGAGTTTTGGTCCCTTAAATAAAAATTGCATTTTTTATGATATTTTAAGAGTCTAAATTTACTGTTCAAACAAGAAAAAATCTGAAAGTGACTTAAAAAAATAATTTTATGGATTTGGAACCTCATGATTCCCTCACAACAACATCAAAATGACACAAACGATTTCTTCTGTTTGAACTTGGAGGAGCTGTGCTCTGTTCAGCCTTGACATAATCACTCTCTTCCCCTCTTTCGCTCCATCTTTCATCCATAAATACCTCTTGACATTTAGAAACTGCTGGCCATTAGCCCCCCCGACACACTTACACACCTGTTTGTATGAATGTGTGTGTCTTTGACCCTAAGTTTTACCTCAAACTAAGTTCCAGCTGCTGCCCATACCCTCTTTTTCTAATCTTGTCTTTGCTTTTTCTCTGCTGGTTGTTAACCTCCCCACCATGCACTTCTTGACTGTTTGGCTTCAGTGTTGCATAACTAATCTTTTACAGCTGGAGGCATAGACGGGCTCAGAACTATATCAATATGTTGCAGATCTGCATAACTTGATGAGTTTTGGAATTTGAATAAGTCAATTTGACCTTCTAAGTGCATTTCTATGTATGTAGCATGACATTATTATGACTTCTAAAGAAATATAAGCACTCAAATTTAAAATAATTCTTAGAATTACCAAAATTGTTGTAGTTAAATGGCTTAGGACCTCAATAATCTGTTTAGTTTTGACTCTTTATTCAAATGATTCCTTTGAGGTGCCAATTGTGATTAACAAACATAATTATGGCCCGCAGCATCAGGTACTGATGGCAAGGACCATATTATTTTTGCTAAAAAGTCAAAAAACTCAAAAAGCCCTAAAAAGG
>NC_050519.1:9842003-9869494 GCF_002922805.2 Oryzias melastigma
AGAAACTGGAAAAGGTGGATATGATGGGACATCAGTGATGTGACTGTTTGTTCACCATTCCATCTAAAGTTACTTGGCATGAAGCAATACTGGATTTGCTCCATATTTATCATAAAATATATAAGTACGCAGACATGGAAGACACATTTGAAAAAAACTCAGACATCCAAAATCCAGCATCATCACCCAATTAGTGATGTCACATAATACTCACTTTTTCTGGTTTCTTCTTTTGTTTATTTATTTTTAACATTTCATTTTGTTCTCTGGAAATTACTTTCGTTTTTTGAATAGTTTTTTTTCTTTATTACACAAACTAGAAAAGGAAGGAAGTATGAGACACTGCTGATTGGATGATGACGTTTGTCCATTATTTCAACTGAAACTTCTTTAAACATGTAGTGAAACTAGATATGCTCTGTATTTATCCTAATGTAGGATAAGGACGACACAATTGAAAAAACTTAACTCGTCATCCTCCAAAAAGCAATGTCCCACAATACCTACCTTTCTTGGTTTCTTATTGTGGTTCATTTCTTGACATTATTTATTTTCATTTTTGTGTTATTTGCTTTGCTTTTTAAATTGTCATTGTGATCTCATGTTTGCATTAAATGATTTATTGGTGTAATTTGTACTCCAGGGCCACCGTAGATATGGGACATTTCATTTTGAAAGTAAAGTTATTATAATAGAATCGATAACAATATTAGAGCTTCACTACCGTAACATGCTGATGCTTATTTAGCTTCATGAAGCATAGAAAGAATCTAGTAGCCTACATTAGAGCCACGTTTGAACAAGTAATCCGATATTTATAGCATTAAGAACATGCACACAAGTCAACAAAACTCTTTATAACATTTCAAATTACCAAATGTGTTGAGTTTTTTGTCCTTGATGTCACTTTGAAACAATCCCAAGGCCGGCGCAAGACTGAGCGGTGCTTCTTTTTCTGTGCTCCCATCAGAAGCAAATACTGATACACTCACAGTGCCCTCTAGTGGTTGTTCCCATTTCTTTTTTATAACCACATATAAGTCGCGCCAGAGTATAAGTCACACCCCTGGCCAAACTATGCAAAAAATGAGACTTATACTCCAAAAAATTCAACACAGAAAAGAGGAAATTGAGTTAAATAAATTGGGAGGAAAGATCAACTCCAATGTAGGATCATCAAACAATATTCCTGCACATTATAAAATACTCATTTCTATGTCTGCTAAGTACCAAATCCTCAAACTTGATCTTTAAAACTAGATTTAAACTCAAAATGTTTCTTTTTTTACCCCAAACCATGATGGAGCCTTGAAACTATGCATGCACAGCTTTAGTCCTCAAACTTGTTTTATCTTCATCTGGATTTTTAACTCAGCCTGCCTTACATGATTAAGTCACGATGGTTCTGACAAAGCCTGCCAAGAAATGTGAGATCTGTATTACTCTGAGGGTTTGAGATCATTCAAATTGCTCTACGTGATCAATAATTTAGGGGGGATTGTTATAAAGGAGCTGCAATCTGATGCCTCTAATGAAAGCTCTCTGCTTCATTTTCTCCCTTTTTCCTTCTTGCGTTGGTCCCCCCCTCAATCTCAACTTCCATCTTTTTTGGATCGTGTCAGGATCATCAGACGATTCTGCGAGCCTGGGCTGTCAAAGACTTTGCTCCAAACTGCCCCCTGTACGTGCAGATCCTCAAGCCGGAGAACAAGTTCCATGTCAAGTTTGCAGGTGAGCAGTGAGAATAAAGTCAAAGACGTGGGATTAGGAAGTCCCCTTAATGTGTGGCTGCTCAGTGGAAAACAGAATTGTGTCACCATTATGCAGGTTGCACATCTATTGTGTTCTGATGTAACCACTAGGTGTTGATGTAGGACGGATAGCAAGAGAAGAAGAGCAGAATCTACTGTCCTGTTAGCATGTCACCATGCAAAGACTTAAGAATAACGCTCCTGTGTAAAGTTGGAGTGTCTAATTCTTATGACCATCTAACCATTAACTGCATATAAGCACTGGAATGTGTGACTCCTCCCCCCTCACACTCCAAGCAGGATGTACCCATTGTACCCAAGTTTTTATTATCAGAACACAATGGATTCATTAATAGTCTTTGTAAAATGTTCATATTTATTAGGTTTTCACTTCAACAAATGGTTGATTCCATGTTTGGCGTAAAAAAGGTAGTGAGCATGGTGTCTAAATTGCACTAGAAACACTGGATAGTCCCACCTTATTTTGTCTTTTAGGAGTCAGGGAGAAGGATTTGGGACATAGCCACAAATTTAATTTGCTTGAGGGGAGTTGCTCAGCAACTATCTGCACAATAAATCCAGGTTTGATCACTGTCTCTTTTTGTTTATCTGAGCTTCAATGTCTGGTTTGTTAGTTGTAAATGTGACTTGTTTATTAGAGGACTCTCTGCCCTCCCAGCTCTGAGGAAGTGCAGGACAGATTGGCGCAGCTTGCCTATAAGCCTTCTGGGGGGTTTCTTTGTGTGTTTTGTGCCTTGCCTTTTGGAGATACTCCATTCTATTCCTGCTCAGCAGAAGATGCCAGTCAGTCAGCTGTGAGTGACGGACTCTCTCACAGCCTTTCCTATAGCCTCACACATCTCTTGGCCCACAGCCCTGGAGAATGTCAGACTCAACTGTGGCCCGCCAGCCTTATCCCAGCCGTCTCCATCAATGATTAACATTTTACTTTGCTACCTCAGAGGAGCAAATCCCTTCTTTTGATGGGTTCTGCAGCTGCAAACGAGCTCTCACTCTGTCCAATCCTCCCCCAGTGCTCTTAAAGCAAGGCAGGAATTGTTAGTCAGAAAAAAGAATTTCATGTTCACTCATTATCAAACCCCTTCTGCCGTATATGATTAGCAGTGAGCTCAGCAGGATGAATCTCCTGTGCTTCTGCCATGGATTTGACAACTGTAGCCCACATGGGACTGGCTTTGATGTTTTATCTCATTTAAACACCATGTTTGACATGCTGAAATCCCCTCTTCATTCATTTCAGAAGATGAATGTAGGACAATGTGGATACTGTTTCTCATTACAAAGCCACGAGGTGTTCCCCTGATTGATGCCATTCAGAGCAGAACATAAATACACGGCAGCATTTGAGGCTCTAAAAATCTTGAGTGCTTTCAGCAGAGCAAAGTTGAAAAATAACCTGTGTCCCCCTTAACACTCAGGTCACAGAAGAGACTTGGGTAACAAGTCACATGAGTGCCACCGCGAGCACGGATGACATATTTTGACACTACTAGAATACACTCATTAGGAAGTGTGTGTGGGTAGCATTAATGAGCCCGGGGTACACGATTTAATTTGATCCTCAAATGTGGCCTATTATGAGCTGAAAGTTAATTAGAAAAAAAATCTGTCAGAGTGAAGCTGAAGCAGTGCAAGGAAGGTGTTGGTCGAACCAAAACAGAACCGGGTCCACTGATTATACATCCAGGTTATGTGCTGAAGGAAACAACAGCCTGACTGTGTTGTAGCTGCACCTCGATGACAGCTCTCTTTTGAATACAATAGCAGTTTACTGATTTAATTAGCTGAACCGGTGGGCCCGTGGTCAGATTGTAATTGCGCGCCAGCATACAGTTCAAATAATTACATGTACACAGTATAGACACCATTGGAAATACAGGTGTGCACCTGTGTTACTAGCCTGAAGAAAATTACAAGGAAATTCTTAAAAGCTGCAAGATTTTGAAGACCCACTTCAATGAAAAACATGTTTTTGGTGATTTTGACATGTTCTGGTGACATTTTTCTCATAGTGAAGGACACGGATAAAGAAAATTAAGCTTAAAATTGCTTTTCTAAGTATTTTTTTCTGGAGCTGACAAGCAAATGAGGGACAAAGCTTTTTTGCAGTGACGTAGGTGCTACAGTCAGCTACAGTTGGCTACAGTTGGCTACAGTTGGCTACAGTCAGCTGCAGTCGGCTGCAGTCATCTACAATTACCTGCAGTCACCTGCAGTCATCTAGTCAATTGCAGTCAGCGGCAGTTCTCTACAGTCAGTCACAGTTGTCTACAGTCAGCTACAACCGGCTGCAGTCGTCTACAGTCGGTTGCAGTTGGCTACAGTCAGTTACAGTCAGCTGCACTTGTCTACAGTTGGCTGCACTCGTCTACAATCGCCTGCAGTCTCCTACAGTTGACCGAAGTCAGCGACAGTCGGCTGTAGTCGGCTACAATCGGCTGCAGTCGTTTACAGCCAGCTAGTCAGTTACAGTTGGCTGCAGTCACCTACAGTTGGCTGCAGTCGGCCACAGTCGACTGTAGTCGGCTACAGTCGGCTGCAGTGGAAGAGTGTAAACAAAGGTATGATGTGAAGTCAGGGCAGGCTTACTGTCACTAATGGGTTCCATGCACAGGAGGTTCCTTAGCACAGACAAGATGCCAGGAGTCAAGCACAGTTAAAAGTCCACAGAGCTAAAGCAGGGTCGGGCAGGCAGAGGTCAGACGCTGGGATGACAATATCAAAGAGCAGGCTAGAATAGTCGTAGTTCAGGTCTGGTTGGCAGAGGGGCAGGTGGCAGACAGACAGAATCGGATGAGAATCAGGATCAAGAACATTAGAAGACGAGTCAGGGTCAGAAGATAACGCTCTGTATGCAGTTGGGGTGGCATAAACAATACATCGCACTTAACGAGGCTCAGTGCGCCGCTTAAAACTCATGTGGGAGATTGTCAATGAGAGGCAGGGATTGAGTGCTGGGGCGGCTGGGAGATGTAGTGCATTAATAGTCTGGGGATGACTACCACCGGTGACCAGAGGGGGAGACAGAGCTCTGACTTCTGATACTTATTCTGCACCAACAATCCCGGCCACAACTCAGAGGGGAATTTCTTATGAACTCCTGCCGCCCTGCAGAAACTATGTCCTAAAAATTTTGGCTTAATTTTGGCTATATATAACGTAATCATACTAATAATTATCATCTGGGCCTGGAGTGAGACTTTAAGGTCCACAATGACAGAAAATAGTTTTTTTTTAATATACATTTGTAATATAAGGAAAAAAATGTCACCAGAAATTGAATAATGGTGGAAACAATTATATTCTGGCCACCATAAATGGCAGACACTGCTTCAGTATTTATTCCATTTTCTCTCCAGGCTTCAGACGCCCTTTGCTCTCGATGAGCTTCAAAATGAACTGACAGACTGAATAGCAAAGGAAAAACTGAGTGTTTATGTGAGCTGCATCGTGATGTGCTGCTCTAAGCTAAAAAAGGAAGACATTAGCACTTAAGCAGAGGGTTCACCATCAGCATCTTTAATTGTCATGTTTATAACCTGAACACCCTCAAGCACACTGATGCCTCATTAAGTTAATAACGGCTATATTTATATTTTCGTTGGCCTTTTGCTGCTTTAACTGACAGCTGACTGACTTTGATTCTACCACGTTATTCCCAATCAATACAGAGCACATACTATACTTTTAAAACCTGTTTTTCCTAAATAGACACCGTATGCTTGTGCACTGAACTGAAGACAATTCAATCAAGAATTACACAGAGCAGGAAATAGATGCTCCCTTGGCTTTTTTTCCCCTGATTGGCTTACTACAAACATTAATCGCTCTATTGGATTTCCTCACAAAGAGGAAGCTGTGAGGCAACAGGTAAACAAGTGTCATCTGTGTTTGCTCAGTTTGGTTTGGTTGGCCCACAGACAGGGCCACGGTGGGCGAGTGATAGATGGTTCAATAAGGATCATACTGAATCACTGGCCTGTTGCTAGGTCAGCCCATTCCCCCTCCCAGATCCCAACAGTGGCGTGAAATGGATCTTTTCTCAGTGGGCAGTTTGTCTTTTTGGAAGAAGAAGATTGATGAAAATGTCTTTCTTTGAGAAATGGAATATGGTAATGCGGATGGTCGCATCAGCATCTGCTCGTCAATAAAGTTACGCTTTAGAGGAAACAGTTCACAGTGGGGACTGTCTTTATTGGCATTTTTATGTTAGAAAGACAAGTCGCAGCCTGTTAGAAAATGAAAACATAAAAATAAAACCTCTGACATGTCTCTTTTTAGTTTATGACATAAATATAAAACTGCTAAATAAAACTTAAGTTTAACAGAGTCACTGGGCTTAAAGGGGCCATACCTTGAAAATTCTACTTTTGAGGTTTTAAATGCATTATACTGTTCAATCCTCTCTATAAAGAAGAATATAAATATTTATTCTAGAATAATGTTCCTGCCTGTTTTTAACCCATATTATAAAGTTATGTTTTTACAGTTTTAAAAGTTTAGTTTTGGTGTGTTCAATAAATGCTTATCCTGTTCGGTCCACAACCTAAGGTCTGTTTTGGAATTTGGCCCCCTATGTGACTGAGTTTGACTTCCCTGGCGTACAAAGTCAAAGAGATTTCGAGAGATTAGATTTCGTTTTAGCCATAATGGATGTAAATAGGAAATTCTGCCATGATTTATCCTAAAAAATAAAAACAATGCTACTTTTACCAGATGCTTGACACTAATTTATTAAAAAAAATGTCTTAAGTCACTACTTGTTAGATTACACATTATGCCACATACACATCTGCAAAACAATTGTCAACAAAAGTAGCCAAAAACTGTTAATTGTTTAGTCACAATGCTACAATGACATTTTTAAATTGTACAAAAGCTTAATAACACTTATAGAAAGCTTTAAGTTCTGACTTTCATATGGAAATTAAAGAGGGATTTTCTATTTTTAGTTGTCCTTGTATTGATTTTTTTGTTCTGTTTATAATTTCAGTATAAATCAATTCTTGAGTCAATTAGCAAAGAATGATGACTGTGTTTTTGTCTCCTGCTGTCTTTCTCTGTGCAGATCATGTTGTGTGTGAAGAGGAGTTTAAGTACGCGATGCTGGCTTTAAACTGCGTGTGCCCTGGTACCTCAACTCTTATCACTCTGTTGATCCACTCCTCCAGAGGACAGTGAGTTGACTTGGTTTTGCTGCTCTCTCTATAATGACCTCACCACCCAGACTTTCAGATATACAGCAGACAAACATAACCTGTAGGCCACAGCTGCTTTAGCCTCCTCGCTGTCACTCATCTCCGTATGTTTTATTTATTAGGACCGCACATCAAGAGGCCTTTAAGCAGCGCGCGGGAGCCTTTCAAGTCCTCAACAGGTAGAAAACAATTGAAACATGCGAATGCATTTTGAAGTGAGAGATCATGGCTGCCTGAGCTGGGGGTGCAGCTTTGCAAAAAAAGTAAAGTAAAAGTAAAGTTTGTGCTGCTGGGTGAGGCACTGAAAGCAAAATTCTACAAAGTAAGAACAAAAACTGTGTTTTATCCGTTGACAGTATATGAGAATTGGATGGAGTGAGTGTGACATCATCCATAGAGAATGGCTTACTTCTGGCTCCAAGAAAATTAAGTAAATTCACTGGCCATTTTTTAGTGATATGGAGCCAGACGACATCAGTAAGAAGTGAATCAGTCTGAGTAGTTGTTTCTATGCTGACCAATCAGGAGAGTTCTCGTAGGAAATCCACATCTCTACCAACTGAAATTAGGCAAACATTTTGAGGGTTTGATGTGGGGGCCTGTGGGCACCACCTACTCTATCATCACATTCTCACTCCTAACTCGTCATAAATATGCGTTTGGTTCGGGCCATGTCACTTTTAGACGTGCTGGCTGTCCCCATTAAATCAGGGGTCCCCAAACTACCGACTGGAAACCAGTCCGAGGGCCACTTAATACCAGACCACAGGCACTAATCAGAGGTCAAGGACACCCAAAACGTCAAAAAGTGACACGGAGGGGGCCCTAACCATATGTCCATATATGACAAGTTGGGAGTGAGAATGTGTAGATTTACTGAGGCATCTGATTGGCCAGTGTATAACTTGAGTAACTTTTGCTACAGAAAAAAAGGATACTGTTTGGATTAGCAAGAGCATTTTTAAACAGGTATCTGAGCAAGAATGGTTATTCTAACAAATATAATGTATGTAATTTTTTAATAAAAGTCTATGGGAATTTCACTTCTTGAAGCCAGCAAGTACTTCCTGTTTGGAACACGAAGTGGAAGGAGTCCCTCAATCCAGTTTTCTTATTCAGTCAATGGTTTTAACTGCAAACAAACTGGCATTTGTTTAATCGAAATGTAATGAATTAAAATTTGTGAGTATATTGAAATGCAATGCAACTGCCTTGCTTAAGGGAACTTCGCCTGTTTCAAATTGCGGGGTTAAAACCTTTGAATAGATTGTCCCAGTCCATAAGGATCAAATCAGTCACCATCGGGCCACAAGCGGTGTTTCAAAACATGAGCAAACTCCACAAAATATCAGAAATATGTAAATGTTAGTGCCGGGTTAACTGAGGTTTTACACAAATTATCTGAATTACCATAAAGTGAAAAAAGAGGAGAAGGTCAGAATAAATAAAATTGACCAATGCTGGATGTTTGAGTCACTCGGGTTATCGGGAGATCCATTATTCCCTCATTTAAAAAAAAAAAAAAAAAAAACGTCGTAATCAAGACAGACAAATTACAATAAAATATGAGGGTTTTTGCCTAATTCTGCCATAAAATGACAAACTAGTTCATCAAGTTCTTCTCCGCTGTAAAGAGCCTTGATTAGCTTGATAGCATCATTCCCCAAGTCAAAGATAAATGTTTTAAATAAAAACGAAAAAGCAGCTTTTTATCAAGCACACCAGCAATTTTATTGCTGCTGTAAAAATAAGATGTAAAATGACTCAGACAACTGTGTTATTAGGCAAATGATGAAAGGATCTTCTGAAATGATTAAAAATATAATGAGATGATTTGCCTTTTGAAACAAACACTTCCTATTGCCATGCATCTGGCAAAGGCAGTTATGAAGCCGTAGTTAATGAAAAATTCAATTCTCTGGTTTGTTAAATCAACAATCAGGGACTTTATATTCCCTCTGGATTCGTCTTTGCATTAAGAGAGTTTCATAAAATGTCCTGATTGTGTTTTTAAACATTCAGGTGGGCGAGGTTACTAACTTTTACATGCCAAAACACTTGAGTTATTCCTGTTTGTTGTTTAACTTCCATGTAGTTCCTGTGAACTGAACATTTGCTATAACACATTTTTATATAATAAGGTCTTTGTTGCAGGACACCCACATTCACACTGCCCCCACAACCCTTTGCTTCCTGTTATCACCTCTTTAGCCTCCGCGTCTAGAGCCTCGTCCCCCCCGAGAAGCTCCCATCGTCTTCACTCGTATCTGTTGCTCCAGGAAAGCTGACCGCCCTCGTGTGCATCCATGCCCTCACTGTGCTATTGATTACTCTGACAGATGACAGATGTAGCATCCATAGGCTTTAATGGATAATACTCCGATGTGAACTATTTTGAGCTGAATGCTTCATAGAACAGTCTTTTTGTTTGTTTGTTTTTTTCAGAGAAGGCGGTGCAAGTTCCTCCGACCAATGGCACCGGACCTACAGACGTTGCTCTGCCAACGAGGTGCATCACATTCGCCTGGAAGAAAGCAAATTCTTCGGGGAATACCAGGGCAAGAGTTTCACTTTTGCATCTTTTCATGCACACAAAAAGTAAGTGACAATGCCGTGATCCGGGATGTGAAAACATGCGGCGGAGAGCTGACCCTGTCGGCGTGCACGTCTGCAGGTATGGAGTCTGCCTAATCGGCGTGCGCCGACTGGACACCACCAACATCTTGTTAAATCCCGGGCCGTGTCACATCATGGGGGCCTCGGACACCTGCTTCTACATCAACATCTCCAAGGAAGAGAACTCGGCGTTCGTCAGGGGTCAGAGGGAGCCGTCATGGGGAGGCACAGGGGGAAATACCAGAGGAATGCAGCAGAGTATCTACCACGGACTCACACGCCTGCCAGTCCATAGTATCATCGCCAGCATGGGTCAGTCAGGTCAAGTGTAACTTGTCATGAGACAGCTACATTTCTGCACATCTTTTATACTATAAATAACAATTTACTGTTGCCAAATGTTGTGTTATTGTGCAAATGCACCACCCAGTGGGCATCATTTAAACCTGCAGCTTTTACTTTAAATTGTTCTGCTTTTTGATTCTTTCAGGTACCGTGGCCATCGACCTGCAGGACTCCAGTGACAGCAGCCCAGAAAGCCAGGACCCGGGGGGCCCGGGTCTCGGCAGCGGAAGAGCAAGCAGAAGCAGCTCCAGGACTGAAATGGGGGGCGCCAACACTTTGGCGTTGCCGGCCATGGGGGACTCGGCTGAGGAGAGGCGGCACAGCATCGCCCCCGTCCTGGAGCTGGTGGACGGCGTCAACAATCCCACCTTTGACCTTCTGGGGGACCAGTCGGAGGATGAAGGGGCAGAGGAGAGCAAAGACGACAGCGACAGGGATGAGGGCGCCAGCTGGTGGGGCCGACACTGCGAGTGAGTGGATGGGGTGAGCTCGTTCCCAAACGGATATTGATGGATCCTGTGGTTAATCTTGACCTGTGCTTCAGGTGGGTGAAGGGATACCCACTAAACTCCCCCTACATCGGCAGCTCACCCACATTGTGCCATCTTCTACAAGAAAAGATGCCCTTCTGCTGTCTGCGCATGGACAAGGTTCGCTGCCGGAATGATTTTCTTTACTTCTAATGGTCTATCAAACCTGATGACATGTCCTCCCTCCTCCCTTAGGCTTGTCATCACATCCCGTTTGAGGATGCGCGCTCCTATGGATTCAAAAATAAATTGATCATCGTGTCAGCAGAGAGTGCAGGAAACGGGCTGTACAACTTCATCGTGCCTCTACGGGCTTACTACCGACCCAGGAAGGAGCTCAACCCCATCGTGCTGCTATTGGAAAGCATGTGAGAACCCTTTGATTGTCCTGGTTTGATTGTAAACTCGGCACCAAACCAGCAGCAGCAGGCGGCACAGCAAATCTAGGCTGCATGAGGTGAAATTGGTTCTATCTTAAAAAGCAAGTGGAGGAGAAAAAATGAGCTATTTCAGGTGACGGTAAACATGATTTGTGAAAAGCTAAATGCTTTTTTTTTTTTTTTTTGTGGCTGGTGCACAAAAGCAGTCAGCCGAATGAGAGTGGAATCCAATAAAAAGGCAATAAAATGCTGAGTCACTCCAGCGCGGAGCTGTTATTTTCAGCTTTCTCAGAAGGCCTTTTGGCTGTTTTGTTCCAGATTGAGAGCAGCTTTTCACTGTGGGAACGTTAGCTCTTGATTGAAGGGGATGCTCTTTCCCTGTGAGTGGAGCCGGTTTGATTCCCAGTTCACAAGCTGTACCGACCGATATCTCGAACCCTTCAGGTGTCCCTCACAGATCCATTGTTGTGGATAAAAGCTCTGTTTTGGTAATGTACTGTTTGACTCTCTGCTGGTGGGGCTCTTAAGTGTGTTTGTGTTCTGATCTGTTTAGACCTGAAGCAGATTTCCTAGAAGCAATCTGCTGGTTTCCCATGGTGTTCTACACAGTGGGCTCCATCGACAAGTAAGACGGACCTCTTAATTACATTTTTCTTTTTCCTTTTTATGTTCTTAACTTGTTTTTTTCTTACATCCCATTTCCTATACTCTCCTCAGTCTGGACAGTTTGCTCCGTTGTGGAGTGACGTTTGCCGACACCATGGTGGTGGTTGACAAAGAGAGCTCCATGATTGCAGAGGAGGACTACATGGCTGATGCAAAAACCATTGTCAATGTACAAACCCTATTCAGGTCTGCCATAACTGTTCTTCAATGGCGCACAATAGATTGAAGCTTGTCTCTTTTTTTTTTTTTTTCGATTACTCCCCGTTCTTTCTTTTTATCTCCCAGACTGTTCCCGGCGCTCAGTATCATCACAGAGCTCACTCATCCAGCCAACATGCGCTTTATGCAATTCAAAGTCAAAGACCACTACTCCCTGGCTCTGTCCAAACTAGAAAAGGTGAAGGCAGTATAACTTCAATTATCTTCTCTTTTTCTATTTCACATTACTCTCAGACTGTGTTTTCCAAGGAAAACTGAGGGAAAAGCACAAAGCACTGTTCTGCATTGTTAAAGCCCATTTTATTTGTCAACCTCAGAATTTTAAAGCCTTTAAATTAACAGAATAAAAAAATCCAGGATTTAAAGGTATTAAAACCTTTCTTTGTTAAGTTGTTTTTGGTTTTGAAAGTCTCTGTCTTGTTAAAACTAGGGCTGGGTTGATAAAATCAATTAATTTATCTGAATTGATCTAAGCCTAATAGATCAATAATCGATCCATAAAAATAGAGATTGATCTAGCACATTAAGCTAAAATCCACTAGCTTGATGCTAACATTTAATGGAATTTCCAATAGGATGGCTAATGCTAGTGCTCGGTTGACGTAAACTTACAATGCTGACTCAATGAACATCCTTATATACTAGCAGGGAAATATTTTTAAAGTAACCACATGTGGTCTAAAGCACTGTTTTTGCTTATTCTTCTTGAAAAAAGTGTACTGCTTAAAAATTGAGTGAATTGAAAGAATTGAAAAAAAATTGGAATTGAATCTATCCATGCTCTGGGTAATTGAATCGAATTGATTCTGGAATTTATTATTGATACCCTCCCCTTGTTAAAACATTGGCAAGTTCATGCTAAACTGAATTAGTTGCTCAAACCTTTCTAGAAATACTAGTAATTGGGGATTCTGTGTGATTTTTATTCTGCAGAAAGAAAAAGAGAAAGGATCCAACCTGGTCTTCATGTTTCGTCTTCCTTTTGCAGCTGGGAAAGTGTTCAGTGTTAGCATGCTGGACACTCTCCTCTACCAGGTTTATCCATCACGCTCACCGAATACAAAGATCTTTCCCTGTTTTGCTGTAAAATCCCAACTACCATCTTTTCACTTTTTCAGTCATTTGTGAAGGACTACATGATCTCCATCTCCAGGCTGCTGCTCGGTTTGGACTCCATGCCTGGCTCAGGTTTCCTTTGTGCCGTGAGTGCTCCGAAATAAAAACTGAACCTAGTGGATTTAGTTAGATCACTGCAGATTTGAACTGTCATTTTGTTTGTTTGTTTTGCAGATGAAAATCACAGAAGATGATCTTTGGATCCGAACCTATGGCAGACTCTACCAGAAGTTATGCTCCTCCAATGGAGACATTCCTATAGGCATCTACCGTACAGAGGCACACAAGCTTCCAGTCTCTGAAGTCAGCTACTATTATGTTCTAGCACATTTAGAATTATTCTAATTCTTGTAAAAGCTTTCCCAATTATGCTGTTTTGTCCAAAAAAAAATCCTGTAATTTTTTAAGACATAGTTTCTGCAGAATGACAGTAGTTCTTTATAAGTAAGCCTGCCCTGACTTCCCATCATCCCTTTGTTTTCCCACTAGCTTACTATTGTGCTATCGAGACAAGAAGAAAGAATTTTCTTCATAAATGCTTGAAGAACATTTAAAAAGGCCTTAAAACAATGGACTTTTTTGAGGATTTTTATCTGCACGATTATTCTTCATGACTGTGTTTTTTGTACATCTTAGTCTCAGGTATCCATCACGGTTGAAGACTACGAGGACACCAGAGAACCCAGAGAGCCCCTCCTGTCCCGCACAGGCGCTCACCGTAACTCCACTTCCTCAGAGCCCATCTCCACCTCCTCCCACTCCTCCGACCACCCGCTGCTCAGGAGGAAGAGCATGCAGTGGGCACGGCGGCTGAGCCGGAAAGGAGGCCGAGGGTCAAGCGGGGCCAAAGGGGGTCCCGGCAGCGCAGCGGAGAGGATCACTCAGCAGAGGCTGACCCTGTTCCGGCGTTCGGAGCGACAGGAGCTGAACGCTTTGGTGCGGACGAGGATGAAGCACTTGGGTCTTTCTCCGACTGGATTCAGTGAGTTTCAAAGCCTGAAAATTCAATTATTTCACTAAAAATGAACCTCGCCGCCGCACAAACAGATGTCAAACCGCCTCTATTTCCTCTGCCTGCTTCATTTCCTGCCTCACAAACCTCTCCTCTTCCTGTGTCAGATGGGATGACAGACCAAGGAAACAGACTGTCGTACATCCTCATCAACCCCTCCCCAGACACCAGACTGGAGCTGCACGACGTCGTGTGAGCAAATAACACCATATATAAGCGATATGAAAGAAGCACAGCACGTCATCGCAGTTATTAGAGAATTCAATTTCTGCTCCTGTCTGTGCCCAATTTGCAGGTACCTGATCAGACCGGACCCCCTCTCCCTGGTGCCCAATCAGGGGAGCAGCAGGAAGTGCAGCGCCGGACTATCAGAGAGCCACAGGTTTGACACGCAGGACAGCACTCATCTGTGAGAGGCAAAAAAGGACTAAAAGTACTCTCACAACGACCGAGAGATCAGGGGACTCACAAAATCAACAAGATGGAGAAGCAAAATCCCCACAGGCAGAAAAGGAGACTGCCAGATGGCTGACGGCCCTCCTTCTCAGTCTTGCAGAAGTCACAGACTGCATGGACTTTTTCTATAAAAATGGGAATGTTTTTATTTATGCACCTTCCTATTTTCAAAGCAGAGAGCTGCAACCCAAAAGTGCATTTAATGAAAAGTGTCATGTATTAATTCTGTGTATGTGCATGTTACCTGGGATATCACATAGTGTGTCTGCAGAGTGGATTCAGTGGTGTGCAAAGAAGGCCTGCTGCTGTGAAATGTTCCATCACTGACTCCTTTCAGGCTGCACGGTGATGAAGTGAGAAGGTTCTGGTTTGAATCCCAGCCTGGACTTTTTTGTATGCATGTCCTCCTCATGCATACATGGGTTTTCTCTGGGCACCCCTCTCACAGTCTCAAAAATGCTTCTGAGGATTCAAAGCTGTCCCGAGGAGTGAAATCTTTGTGATTGTTCAACCTGGTAACTGACCAACAGTAGCAGGGATAGGCTCCAGCAACCCAATGACCAGATTCAGAAGATTAATTAATCTCAAACATAAGCTTACGACTTAAACCAGGATTTAAATTGGATCATATTTCTAAAGATGAAAGCTAAACTCAATTTGAAAGCTCTGTTAAGCCTTCACTTCGAAAAAGAGTCTTAAGAAAGTAAAAAGAAAAATTGTTTTATTTACTGTCTTGCAAGAAAAAAAGAGATTATCAAGAACATTTTTCAAATCTTAGTTTGTGAAAAAATTGTTAGTGACTAGAATTTTTCTTAAAATTGTTTCCACCCCATTGCTTGTTTAAGGAAAATTTGCCAATGGGGCAATCATTGTTATTTACAAGGGACCTGTTTTCCTGTGTGATTCAGTCATTGATGTCGTTTCAGTATTTTGACTCAGAAAGTTCACATAAATGATTTCCACTAGCGGAAAAACAATCAAAACTTCTGGGGAGTTTTGTTTTTTTTTTTTTGCCTCGGCTGAAAATTTTCTCAAGAGGAAACAAATAAGATGAAAATTTGAGAAAACATTTTGGAGAACTTTAAAAATACTGGAAGTGTGAGGTGTTTTGGGTAAAATAACAATTTTAAATAATTAAAAATAAAGTAATTAAACCCTGTTACACAATATTTTACTGTTCCTGCAGCTAAAGTATTTTAATACTCACTCTGATGAAAATTTAACTATGTTTTTTTTTCCATTTTTAGCCGCATTTTTCTTAAATGTCATTTTCTAGGACATGGGTCTGCATCCTTTAACAGCAAAAGAGCCATTTCGTCCTGTTTTTTACAGAGCAGAACCCAACGAGAGCCACCAAATCACACTTAATCTTAAAAAAAAAAAAACATAAAAAAAATTAAAAATTAAATTAAAAAAGTGTTTCTTTCTTGTCTTTACTTTTGACGGCAGCAAATACAAAACAGGGAGCCTGTGGCATATTTTTTTACGTCACAAATAGGCTCTTTTTCAAACGACTTTTCGTCTGCTCATGGTTAAAACAATTTGAATAAACAAATACTGAAAAATGTCATTTTAAATGCAACGTTTTATGAAAAAAATACCACAAGAAAATGTTAAAAAGACCATTTTCATCAGAGTGGCTCTTTAACTTTTCTTTTTTTTCACCTTTCACAGAAGCGGGCGGTTTAACCAGAGTTGCCCTGAACTTTGCACACCGCTGTCTACACTGTTTTGTGTGTGAATGAAAATGTGTGCGTGGTTTTGGATCTGGAGCAAGACACTGCCTAATTTACCCGGAAAGCCAAGAGTCCAAAGTTCTGGATGTTTGTTTCCTTTGTGTTTGTCAAAGCGTTGCGTCAAAGTCCATGTTCTTTGGGGTGTTCAAAAGTGAAAACATTCTCCAAACCACTTCTTTTTTTAAAAAAAAAAAAAGTCACCATGAAACCTTTTTGAAACGTGTTGCTCCCAGTTTGTACGCTCACCAGCAGTGGAAGAATCCAAAGAGCACCCGTCTCTGTTATGAAGATTTGAGCGAGCTTTACTGTGTATGAAGGTGTTGATTGAGTGCATTCACTGTTTGCCTGATTTTATTAACTTCTCTGTTTCTGCTCATCCGTGAGCCAACCCTCCACCGGCTTACGTTTGCTGTTGTGCATGTTAGAAGTCCTGGGATTGAACGAAATACCAAGAACAAACAGCAAACTGTGTTATACTATCATGTAGGAAAACCTCTGTGAATCAGAGGAGGGGTTCATTCATTTCAACGCTGAGTCATGAGCTTTGCAAGTAAATATTTTATGTATTTATTGCACATTAAGTACAAAAACATTTTTGCCAATTTAGAGTTGATATGTAATAAAGCCTTTTAGTCCAAAAGTTCTTATTTCTCTAACAAAAATAATAATAATAATAAAAGATGCATCATGTTTGTCCTTTGTTCTGCACATGCTCATTGCTGTTTGACATCTATATGAACTCATTTTGTCAATCAAGAATCTTTAAGCCTCTTTTATGACAGACTTGTTTTACACTGAAAGAGCGCAGCCGTGTGGCGGGCGTCCAAACGCCATCCCGGCTGACATCACCGCTCTTGTTTCAGTGCTGTTACATCAGAAAATGATTATGTACATATTAAAGTCACTGCAGAGAACACGCCATCGTCTTCTTCCTGTTTTGGGTTTCAGTCAGTTTAGGCAGAATTTCTTTATCAAATGACATTTTATTGACGAGGCATTGATAAGATATGTGAGATTTACACTAATTGGCTTCAAGGTCATGTGATTCATGTCAGGCTCTGCTCTCTGGTGCAGTTATCGTATGTGAATAAGTGCTCTGAACAAAAGAGCACTCACAGTGGAGCTCAGGTTAATCTATAGGGGTGTAGAGAAAATTTGATTCAGTCATATATCACGATATTTCATTCGGCGATACTTGTATCGAATTAAAATGCTGACAAGACAATATTTAACCTTTTTTTATTTTCCTTTTGCAGTGCTTAATGTTGCAATCATTAAATAAAATTAATTTTTCTATTTTATTAAAATGAAAGACGCTTTAATATTCAGGAAGAGGTTTTTCTCTAAGTCATACTCTTAAAATAAAAGGGAAAATTTATTATGGTACAATCATGAGATATATCGCAATATGTATCATATCATGTGACACATCACAATATGTATCATATTGTGACACATAATTGCAATATGTATCGTATCGTGAGACACATATCACAATATGTATCGTATCTGGAGAGAAATATCACAATATGTATCGTATCGTGAGACACATATCACAATATGTATTGTATCGTGAGACACATATCACAATATGTATCGTATCGTGAGACACATAACTGCAATATGTATCGTATCTGGAGAGAAATATCACAATATCTATCGTATCGTGAGACACATATAACAATATGTAATGTATCGTGAGACACATAACTGCAATATGTATCGTATCTGGAGAGAAATATCACAATATGTATCGTATCGTGAGACACATATTACAACATGTATTGTATCGTGAGACACATATTACAATATGTATTGTATCGTGAGATACATAATTGCAACATGTATCGTATTGCCAGGATCTTGCCAATACGCTCCTTATAATCTACGAGCAGCAGAGGAAACGCTGGTTGGGATTTTTTATCACAATAGTGAACAAAGCCCTGAATGTTAACGGAGCAGAAGCCCCACCCACCAAGAAGACTCTTTCAGGGACACCAGGTCGACATGACATTCTCTTCGTATTAAAGCACCAACAAATCCTCTGAAAACCATCTTTTCTATTCTCCTGTGGCAATCGCACTTCCCTGAATAAGTATCCGACTGGTTTGATGTTCATCTGACGTCTACTGTTGTGTTGCAGATGCTCCTGTCTTGACAGACAGCTCTGACCTTTGCAGTACATATAAGTGGGATCCAAAATCTCCAGTGAGGACAGCAGATCTCAACCTGCTGGGTAATTTGAGGAGTTTTGTGCTAAAATGTACAGAATTATAGAATTAAACCATGAAAAGGTCATTTGAAAGCTTCAAACTCCTTTTATGTCTGTTTTCCTCTTTCCCCCTCTCCTCTCCAGAGTCAGCCGCTATTTTGTGAAAATCCTGCCCGGCTGCCCGCTGACATGAGAGGAGGAGGTTAGTCAGCAACTTTCCGCCACTCTCCACAGTTCCTCCGCTGGAACAATGCAGAGGAAGCTGAGTCTGCGATTGAAGACAGTTTATTAGTCAAGATCCGCCTCGTGATGCACAGCTTCACATTATGGGGTTGGAGTGTTTACGCTGTCGCTGCGTGGTTTCTGCAGACCACAATGAAGCAGAAGTGGTTATTCTTGCACAGTAAAGACAAAAAACACACGGGTTTGGTGGCTCAAAAATAGCATTTTTATTAACTTTAAAAGGACTTTGATTACAGATTACAACTGAACCGTAAAAACTGCAGTTCAGCTCCAAATTCTGAGCATAAATTAACAAAAGCATCAAATAATAACCCGATTTCTTTGTTCTAAATTATATTTCAATCACTGATAGTTTAGAACTGATGCTGGTTAAACAGTCTGTAAATGGGTTGCTCTTTTGTAGGACTTTTTGATCACCAGGGGGCATTTTGCTTCACTGAGGAAAACATTCCCTTGATAAAAAAACGCAAATTTTAACAACCTCTTTGTGCTTCACAGACTGTTTTTAGCCAGACTGAATTCATTTTTCCAGAACTGATTACCACGCTGCACTGTTCCACACAGCCACCTTGACGGGGCAGATTTTCAGAGGCTTGGGGTTGCTGCCCTTGATGTTAGATCCGGGGCAGAAGAAGGGGTACATCTTTTCAGTGAAGAAGTCATTGAAGGTGTAGATGGGCTTCATGCTCACAGGATCAGAGAAGGCCACCTCCCCGGCGTCATAGTCCATCTGCACCCTGACTCGAGTCAGCGGCCCCTCCAAGCACAGAGGCGTGCTTGGCCTGGTCATGGCCAAGTACTCGCCCTCATAGTGCGAGATCATCCAGAAGCCGCCCTCGGGGCAGCCAGAGATGCGACCCTTTCTGTCGATGGACTCCTTGACCACCCCAAGCATCCAGTCTATCTTGTCTCCCACCTCCACCTCCCAGGCGTGGCGGCCGGAGACGAAACCCTCTGATCCGAGCACGAAGACAAAGTGGCCAAAGCGCTCGGGGTTGTCTGGGAGCTGCTGGAGGAAGCCAGTGTTGGCCACCATGGTGAGGTCAGAGGAGAGGGACAGCCAGGGGTACGCAGTGTTGGGGTCTAGGGTGATGGGGGCTGAAAGGAATGATGTCATATTAGAGCCAAAATAAAACATGAGTGATGACAGTGAAAAAAAAACATACTGTAGTGGACAAGATCCACCATCTTCTCCCAAACGTTGTACTTCAGGGAGCTGACATGCTTGGCCACATTTATAAGGACACCTGACAGCTTCTCTGGATCTCTCTGTGTGATCTCTAATCTGTTGGGAAACAAATAAATCTATCAAAACTAACTGAACCCCCAAATGAAGCAAATTTGACATCATAAATGTACCTTTTCTTTGCGCTGGAGTAACTCTGAAAGAATGAGACAGACAGTTCAGTTTATTTTTACTGACATCAAAATGTCGTGCTTTTATTTTGGAAAACTCCCCCTCACCTGCAGGAAGCGAACATCATCGGATGCGATCTCGTTCTCCAGGGCGATGACGGCGTGAGAAAACGTCAGGATGTCTCTGGTGATGCTCTCAGACTTCTTCCTCACCCGCTCTTTCTTCTCCTCATCCTCCTGTTGCAGAGCGGCGAGCCGCGCCTCCTCTTCACGCTGGAGGAAGTCTCGAAGCTGCTGGAACTCCTCGCGGATCTGTTTCTCTGTGGCCTGAGTCTGGTTCTGACACACATGATGGAAATAATGGTGAATATAACTTTTTCCTCCACAAATATTTATTGAAATGTTTGTTACTGCTGGATTTTAGAATTAGATCCCACTTCTGACACCAAATGCTTTTACCCAATCGGGTCAAATATTAAAACGTCAGTAATGATCCGTGTTTGTATGCTAACAGAGCATAGTTCAGCTGTGATTGTAGTCACGTCAGCGGTCATGCAGGTTTCATAAATGTTTATTTATACCTTTATGTGGACCGTTGTGTCATCACACTCCTGCTTGGCTTCATACAGGCGTCGCAGATGTTTCTTTAGAGGGGTCAGCTCTTCCTTTAGCCCTGCCTATAATAAACAATAAACTCCCACAATGTCCAAGTTTGAAAACAGTTTTTAAGAATTCATTTTTGTGCAATAACACTGAGTACTTCACCCTGAGATCCTGGGCTCCTTCCTCCACGGGACAAAGTCTGTGTCCCTGGTGCTTCTTGGAAGTGTGACACACGAAGCACAGGACTTCAAAGTCATCCATGCAGAAAAGTTTGAAAGCCTCCCCATGTGTGGCGCACGTCACCTCCACCATCTCCACCACCTTCACGCCATCTCTAGTCGTGGCTGCCCTCCGCTCCTGCTCCCTCAGAAATGTGTCCGCCACATTTTTCAGCGCCAGACTGACGGTGGGCTCCGTCAGAGAGCACTTCCTCCTACAGATGGGACACTCGCGCCTGGCCTTCTTCTTGTTCCAGAACTCCTGCAGACAGGCCCGGCAGAAGCTGTGGCTGCACTTCAGCACCACAGGTTCTTTGAAGATCTCGCAGCAGACGGGACACGACAGCTCCTCTTCCAGCATGGAGCCCGAGCGCGAGGAGACAGCCCTCGGTCGAAGAGATGAAATGGCCTTGGGAACCTGGAGGAGGGAAAGTTTTCCAGGGTTGGAGGAAGCTCGAGGGCGCAGCGCCATTGGTCTGGTCTCTGTAGCGTGAAGTGGCACCTCGTAATGTTTCAGCTTCAGAGTCCGGAGAGTAATGTGGGTCTGCCTTATGAGCAGTCCGAGTTATAGATCAACAAGGGCTTGTGGAACCGGTTTACTCCCTGTCTTATAAACAAAGGCCACACCACCAACCCCCCATCAAACGCCCAGGTTAACTAGCAATTCGTAGAAAAAGAAAAATGCCTCGAATGTTATTGCTGATTACAATAAAACCCACGTTTATGGTTGAAACATTTTGTCAGACTTGGCTGCCTTCTCAGTTTACCACCTCCACGATCAAGGCCTGTAAGTGACCCCGGCTACTGCGACTATCAAGTTAACCAAAACAGATCCTATTACCTTCTCCACACTCAGGGATTTCACCGTTTAGTTAGATGTCATATATTTTTCAGGAGGACACAGAGGTGAGAAGAAATCCGCCCTCCAGGGGAGGGTTTTTCTCTGAATTCTGTGAAACATTTCAGTTTATTACATCTGGAGAAACCCCGTTAAAACATCTGACCTAAATAAACACTTTAATAATCAACACAAGAAACTGAAGGACGAAGAAAAATAAAACATACAAATGTTGTTATTGCAATATATTTGGACAACAGTGTAAACAAAGCCAACAAATTAATGTTCCTAGTGTTACAGTGTTTGAGCATCAGTTTCATTACATCACCCATTTGGGAATTCATTAACTCTGAGGAATGAAGGAAAAACAGCTTCTCACATGAGGCTACACCGACTTTGTCATCTTTAACTTAAACTGAAGTTGGTGCAACATCATCCCGTCATCAACACAACTAAAGTTTCTCGTCGTGCTTCAGGTTTTTAAACTAAAACTCACGAAAAATGTATGAAATTAGAACCTTTTTTCTGTACTTAATACTGTTGTGTTATAAAGTTGCAACACAAATTCTCCTGTTACACATTTTCTCTTTTAAAATAAACATCACATCACTTTATATATTTATATATATATATATATAAAAAAACACTAACTATAAAAAAATAAATCGACAAACCTGGAAACCTGTCTGCTTCTGGTTAACACTGGTTTTCTTAGAAAGCTGATGAAAAAAAAATCCATGAAAAGCAGAAAGTTAGGTGCAGCCATCCTCACTTACAGCAAGAAAAACAAAACATCTTTTCAGTTAACAGCTACAACTTTTCTACAACCTCCCCTGAAACCATCTATTTTCTGTTTTGACCTATGACAACATGATTTCATGATGAGAAGAGATTAAAAGGTAACAGCACATGCTCAGAACGACGAGAACAAAAACACTGGTACAGGTGCAGTGCAACCCCGTGTTTGTCTCTATTCCTGGTTAGCAACGCTGCGCGGGCGGCACAGTGCAAGCTGGAGAACTCCACAGATCTCATGGTTCTCACGTTTCAGAGGTCAGTTCTGTTTTGTTCCACGACGAGCATCTACGACATGCATGGTCATTTCGATGAGGGAAATGCTCCCTGGTGTGCTAGTGTGCTCTGGAAAAGCAGGAAGACAGAAGGCGCTGCCTTCCTCTCCGTGTTTCTGGATCAACTCCCAAAAATGTGAAGCACAAAAGTAGGAGGAGTGTACACTGGGATTCTTTTTTTTAAAAACCTTATGGTGGTAGTGTGTTCTAGTAGTGCATGTAAAACCTACACAGACGTCTTCAAGCCTCATTAGTTTCTGATGTTACACCCGTCCGACCTTGGCGTCTCCGATGGCGCCCCACACGTCAAAAACAAACTCATCTGGGAAGGCAAAATCTCCCAGAGTTTCATCTAGAGCTTCAGCGAACTCGTCTGGGTTCTTCTTGTCTTTTCCCAGCTCCACCATGGTGGCAGCTGCAGAGAGGAAACACAAGTTAGGATGAACGCTGAAGGCGACACAGACCCGACAAACACAAGCGGGCGTACCCAGCTCGCTGTCCCTGATGCCCATGTAACTCTCCAGCAGGTCATCCACTTTCTCGATGGCCTTTTCTTCAAACGCAGAAGGCTGAAAAAATCCAGATACATGTTCAGATCAAACACTCGATCTGATATTTCAATGGAGTTCAGGCACGCTTACCAGCTCCTCCACCGTAGCGGGACCTTTGGAGCGCAGGCGAAGGGTTCCTCTGCCCGTGCCCAGCTGAACCCCTGATCCTGATCTGGAGCCTCCAGACCTCTGACCGATCATGTCTGCACACAAAAATGGTTTGTGTAACACATCTCCAATCAGAAAATGAACCTTACTGACAAAATCAACAATCGATTTCTTTTCTTCACACCCACCGAAAGCTTTGAGAGGTTCCACCAGCTTGATGGTGAACATCTTCCCCCTCGGAAGCTCCTTCAACATTTTGGCAACTTCGTAGTGTCGACAGCCGATGAGGCGATGGCCGTTGATGGACTCGATCATGTCCCCAACGTTGATGACCTGGATTTGGTGGATGATGCTCCCCTCACGGATTCTCTGGAAGGCGGCATAAGTTTGGTGACTGATACAGCAGAATGCCCGTCAGTAACCATTAAAAAATAAAGCTTTCCTCACCTTGATAAAAGCATAGCCTGCTCCGTTATCAGTGATTGTCAGACCCAGAGCGTCTTCCCCTTTGAACACTTCTATTTCTTTCTTCTGACCTTTAACATGGGCAAAAATGAAGTCCTCCAGCCCGATCTGACCTCCCAGCAGCTTATCCATGTCCACCTTATGTGTATTGAGTGTGCAAAACATAACCTGTGCATGGAAATATGTAGTTAACACAACCTATCAAATTATTAACCTTGAGCAAACCATTATCTCCTCACCTCTGATGCAGGTATCCCAAAGGCCTCGCCAATCTTAGCGTAAAGCTCCCGAACATTACTGAAGCCCTCGATGCGGCCTGTGGGGCTTCCGTGAGCGAGCTGCGTGTGGAAGATGAGCCGAGGTCTCATGCTGTTCGGGGGAGGAGGAAGACCCTCTGAGGCAGCACCTTCTCCAAGTCCAACCACACCTCCATCCAGCCCGTCCATCCCTGCCACATTGAGGCCGGCTCGGATGGGCTCCCCTTCCTCATTCTCAACCAGCGGGGATGCCTTCTTCCTTCTTCCCAATCCCAAAGGCATCGTTGTGGAGTTATCCTCCAACTCTCAGCAACATACACCTATTCAGCTAATCCGGCTGTAGCGCTTGTTACTCTGTGCTCCTCCAGTGCAGATGAAAAGATGTCTCAACCAGACGTAGATGGGACTCAATAGGATGCTCATCAGAACTGCTCACATCGCTGGATCTGTCAGGTCCAGCAGTCTGGTAGGGAGGATATCAAGCTGCAAAACAAAAGCGCGAGACTGTTAGCAAAGACAGCCAAAACAAAGGCGCGAGACTAGTAGCAAAGCAACCCCCAAAATGCTCAGAAATATTATCTAAGCAATGAAAACAAAAGCGCGAGACTAATTAATAATACAACAAAAAATGAAAAGGAAGAAAAAAATCTCAAGTGTGTTAGCAAAGCAAGAAAAAGCTAAAAAATATTAGCAGAACAACTAACGCAAATTCTCGAGACTGTTAAATTATATCAGCAAGGCAAGCCAAATTTTAGACCTAAACAATTTTTTGTTTACTTGAGAAAAAAATCTCACACAAGTGTAATAAAATAAATGGTTTAATTTACCTGTCCTACGGAACCTTGAACGAATAATGTATCACACAAAGCTATTAGCTGTTAGCTTTAGTGACGTGAAGCATCACAAACACACACGACTCTCAGCTAGCAGCGCTAACTAGCATCTAAATCCACGCTGACAGGTAATCTCTCCTGTTTTTTTAAGTCACTGTTTCTATAGTGACTGAGTCAATTAGCATTATCAATAAACATGAGCGCAAACAGGGAAACACGACAGGCCAGTGATTCTTACCGGAGTTTCACAAGTGTCGTTAGCTCTTCCTGTTAGCTTAGCTTGCCAACGAAGCCGATTTTAGTTATCAGACAAAGTTTTTCTCCAAAGTAGGAACGGTATCTTTAATTGTTTGTTTTTGGTGAGCAGACACGATGAGGACTACGGGTAATTTCAGTGCATTTGTTTTGTTGTGCGTGCATCGGTATGCTATTGTGAAATAAGGCTTTTTGCCAGCCTCTCAGGGTGGAACAATGATGCATTCACGTAACCTCGTAAAGGTAATGTTTCAGTTGATAATTAAAGCTTTAAAATAATTTAAATGTAGTTTATACACAAACGAAATATAAATACTACTAATAAACCAGTCGATTGAGGTTGGATGTGTTTTAGAACTAGAAATACACTTTTCAAATCCAACATATGAACCGTCATGAACAATGAGCCTACGTAACTCATTGGTCATGAACATCACCATGGCATGGTTTTATTTTGAAAGTTTTACCCGGAAATGTATTATTTAAAACTACCGGTAACTTTATAATTGACGTTTCTAGATTACTTCACGGATTCACTATCATTAAATATCCGGAGTACAATTAATATAGTTACTGTATTTTCAAATGAAGCAAAAATCACAATATATTTTCTTAACTTTCATTTGCTTTTCCTTCTGTATGTAATATATATATATATATATATATATATATATATATATATATATATATATATATATATATATATATATATATATATTTGTTCGTTTGTCATGTGTTTTAAGGTTTTAACACAGCTGGATGCAAAACAACCGTTTCTTCCTTCCATTAGCATTTGACAGCAATTTTGCTATGGTTAAAAAATACACAGTTTTGTTATAATACATTAAACTCACCATAAAGCCACCATTTATTTCACTAAACTAATGAGTTGAATAAGAAAAAAAAAACTTTTTTCCAAAATAGAGTTTCAGTACATAACGTTTTACCATGATTTTGATTATTATAGATATTTTATTATTATTGTTATTATATTACCTCCTTTGTTTTCGAAGAGTAAAGAATTGCGTGGACGTCTTCTGCCCCCTAGCCGTGAATTTCGGACTCTGCAACTGTAATCTTTACCAAAATAAAAGCCGTGGTATGGCATTTCCGGAAGAAAAAAAAACATTTCCAAACACATTTGTTTTACAGTTTTTCCCAATTGCTAAAACAATAAGTGCCACTCTGTAAACCAGCTGATCAACTGCTTTAGCACTTTTCTCAAAAACATAACTCTTTGGTCGAAACCTAAAACACAATTTGCAGTTAACACACAATTTTGTTGGCATTCACAGCACACACGAGGCAAAAATTCAACACAGAGTCAAAACTCAAAAATCACCATCAACACACAACTGATATAAAAAATTAAAAATGCTTGATGATAATCAAATGCACTGAATATAAAGATAGTTCTGGAACAACTGAGAGGCTTTGCAAAGATGGAAAGCAGAGTAAGACCTTAATGTGCACCAAGACCTTGCTCGTGTGTGTGTATAAGTTTCAGCAAAGTAGTTTTAATTTTAATCTCAAAGTGAGTCAAGTATTTTGAATATTTAGCTTATAATTTGAAAATTGTGTTTGGTTAAATTGGAATTATTTTTTTCAGAAAATGTGTTTTAGCATTTGGGAAAAACTAATATAATGAACTAAAAATAATTTTGCCCAAGATCACAGCTTTACTTTATGTTGTTAGAAATAAAATAGTCAAAATTCCCAATCTTTGTGTTTTTATGTTTTTGTTTGATTCATTACTTTCAAATTTCACCCAGTTAACCATTAAACATTTATGTTTTTTCTAAAAATGATTATTTTAAGAAAATATTCCAAAAGCATTTGTTATATTGGTATTCCAAAGTATAAAATATCTTATTCAAACAGCTTTTTGTCAGTCAGATCCAAACATTTTGCTGTTCCTTAAAAAGCTGTATGACACATAGGTGATTAAATAGAACAATTGGGACAAAGAAAAATAGGTGTGGCTAAAAAAAATGTGTGTACGCCTCAAAAGGAAAGAATTACACGTTTGGCAACATGTCTGGAAATAAGATCGTTCCTTGCCTGGTGGAACAATCACACCAACATGGTGGCGGGAGTGTGATGCTTTGGGGCAATTTTCACTTTAGAATTCTGTTTGGTCAAAAACCAGGAAAAAAAAGAAAATCTTTTGTTTGCCAGTTTCTTGAACTTGAATGCACAGACACAGTTTATAAAAAATAACCTCCCATAATTTTATTATCAACATTTAGTGTTAAATAAAAAAAAAATGAATTCCAGTTAGAAAAAAAAAACATTTACATATTTTGAAACAAAAAGAAGTAAACATTTTTGTTGTAGTAAAAAAAAATCATAAATCTTAAACTGCTATTGCAGATATTTGTAGCAGAAGCTCAGTTTTATTTATTAAGCATCAATTTATTGCTTTGATTTTTAAAT
>NC_050519.1:9869704-9875989 GCF_002922805.2 Oryzias melastigma
CGTGTGCTGGAGGAGCCCACCCTCACTTAAGCTTTAGCTGCAAATAATTTTTTCAAAATAAAAACTATTGAATTTAAAAAACTGATTAAATATTGCAGTGAATGTGTTGATTACTCTGAAACGGGGCAGGAGTTTGGGTGCTGTCTGACATTGAGGGGTAACAACAGGGGAACGGCTGAACTGAAAAAGCAATCCAACTAAGGCTGATGCTCTCATTTTTGTGTTCTTCTACAGCTACACTCAAACATACGTCAGAGCACCTGAGGCATTTTGAGAAGTAGCTTGTTACCTTAAAGCACTCCCACAAAAAATGTTTGCAGTAGCACCAAATCCTAAACAAAAAAATGACCCAACAGTGCAAGTCGAAGCCCCTCTAAAAACACTTTTTAAAAACATTCATCCCTCGCTCAAAGCAGGTCTACGGTTTGGAGGGTGGAATACATTTCGCCCTGAGCCTTGGTGTTCCGGGTCAGAGTTACGATGCTCACAGCATCCCTGGAAATGTTATCGTATTTCACTGTTGAGGCAGACGTCCGTCACACGGGAAGAATCTGTTCGAGCGCGTCACGCGTGCTCTGGCCTAGTTTGTCTGGAAACCTAACACTGAAGTCCAGGATCATGTCCCCTCTCTTGGTCGGACACTTGGACAGCGGAAGCCCCTCTCCGACGATTCGCTTCTTCATTCCAGGTTTGACGACTTCTTTGGAGGTTACAGTGATGGTCCTCCCGTCCAGAGTGGGAGCTTTGATCGTGCAGCCACATAACGCCTGGAGACAGCGAGGAGAAAACGTCAGCGACGCTGGAGCCAAACTCCTGCTTTAATAATGAGGACAAACTTACCTCTCTGAGGGTGATTTTTGCAGGATAAACTATATCTGAGCCTTCTCTTCTGAACACCGGATGGGGCTTGTCTTTGACCACAAACACCACATCTGCAGGAATGTTGGTGGGAGTTTGATCGCCTTCCCTGGGAAATGTAATTTTCGTGCCTTCCTTCCAGCCACGTTTTATATCCACCGTTAAAATCTTGTCTTCGGTACGCAGGGAGCAGCCGTCAGAACTCAGTCTCTTCCGGGAAATCTTCATCTTTTTGGTGCAGCCCGAGAACACCTCCTCGAGGCTCAGGTTCAGCTCGTGCACCACCGGAGGGTCCTTCTTCTTCTCCTGCTGGCGAAGGCCCCCTTGGGGGAATTTATAGGGTCTGTGAAAGCCACCTATCCCCCCCATGCCAAAGGCTGAAAAGGGGTCGTTGATGTCCATGTCCTCCTCTCCATTCTGGGAGAAGAAGTGCTCGAACGGACTCCGACCTCCGAAGAACTCTGCAAAAATGGCATGAGGGTCTCCATTGAAGGTGTAGCTGAAACTCGGCCCGCTGTTTCCTGTAGTGTTGTCTGATCCTTTCAGTCCTTAAAGGATAAAAAATGAGAATGAAACACAAGAAAGCAAAATATGTGCATGAAGGTAGGATATTAACATCATTTTTAACTAATTAGCAAACTATTTATTATTTCTTACATGTAAATGTTGAAATTTTAAACATCCATTTCAATGAAAATTGTGTTCTAGTAGCATTTTTCCTCATTATATAAAATAATTTAAGATTAAAACTGCACTTCTGTGTATTTCCTTGTTCAAATTTCAGTAAAATGTAACTCAAAACTGTACAGTGGATCGTTGATATTACTTGCAGCTTTTGTCCTATTTGTAGTAATAGCTTGAGGTTGTGAGGGGCTGTAAGCTAGCAGAAGAGAGTGTAAACAAAGGGATGATGGGATATCATCTTACTTCCGGGCCGATAGTCCCGCCCACAATTCAGAGGTGAATTTCTAATGCAGTTTCTACAGAAAATGTGTTTAATTTTGGCTAAAAACTTTATAATTGTAATTAAAAGACCATTAAGTACTATTTCCGATTATTAAAATATACTTTGAGTGGAAATGTAATGCATTAAGTCTATATTAAAAGAGTTTTTGTTAACATTTTAACACAATAGTAAAAATCATCATTAAAATTAGCATAAACAGCTGTTTTCCCGCCAAACCGATCAGCTGTTTTCCAGGTGAAGAGCAGGAGAACGAATCAGATTATTAAAAGAGGATAAGCCGCAGATATCATCTGACCGAAGGGAGAACCGGTGTTGCTTCTAGCAGCTTCTCCGGGCTCCGCGGGGTTCACGCTTTTCCACGATATCTGCTGCTGCACACGTTACGCAAATGCACTAGTTCGCTGAGGGTTACACAACACCGCGCCACAGCATACAAAGCTAGCAAAGCAGGTGATGCGTTCAGGTACCTTCTTCTCCATAGCGGTCGTAGATCTCTCTTTTCTTCGCATCACTGAGGACGTCGTAAGCTTCCGCAATCTCTTTGAATTTGTCTTCAGCTCCCGGGGATTTGTTCTTGTCCGGATGGAAGCGTAGCGCCTGCTTTCTGTACGCCTTCTTTATCTCGTCTTCGGACACATCTTTGGCTATTCCTAGCACCTTATAGTAATCTTTGCCCATCACAATGCTCGGTCTTCTCCGCTAACACGTCATGAAAAACATCGCCGGTGTCGACAGCACCTCCAGCCTGTCATGTGTTTTCGTCAAGTTGTACCTCCGCCGCCGCCGCAGCTGCTGTCACTTTTAGCAACGACGGCTCCCGAGGTGATGGTAAAAATCCCAAAACAACGAGAAAATGGCATTTAACGTCACACGACCGACACGGGACAACTTGTTCCAACAGACGCGAGAGTGCGCCGGCGCCGCGCTGTACAGAAACCGGGCGAAGAAACTTCTGGAAAAAGCGGCTTCATGAAGTGTAGCATCACTGCTGAATCGAGATGATTCTCTCCCATCAACTTCCGGTTTCGCGCGGAATAGGCGGAAGTGAACTGTACACTGAGAAAAATACACACAAATTCAAAATTTTTCTTCACAAACATCATTTTAAAGATAATTTTCAAAAAAAATAAAGATAATATAATAATTATATATTATTTTAATAAAATACAAATATATATTTTAATAAAAGCTTATTAATGTGATATTTTTTCTAGAGGGTCAGTTTGTTGATCATTTTGATCGTTTCTTTTTAAAGTATGACTTTCCCTTACTGTAATAATCATCATTTTAGTTAAAGTTCTAATTTCTGTGAATGCATTAGCAAACGTCTACGTTTGTAATCCTATTAAAAAGTAACATTTTATTAAAATGAAAGGTTTTTTAAACAAATTGGCAAAAAAGATTTGTTTCTACCACTTTGCATGCATTTATATAAACATATTCCTTGTAAGAACTGTAATTACAATAACCATTTTTTATTATTATTTTTTTTTATTTTTGGGCCTTTACATATTTCTTTTGTGTGGATATTTTATTGTTGCAATTGTTTCTCAATTTAAAATATGTTGATTGTGAATGAATGCGCCTAAAAGTTTTTTTTTGTCTGCATTTATTAACTTTGTCTTATTTTTTAAATTTTTTTTCCCCTAAAATTATTTGTCAATAAATTATTTGATTTTCTGTGAAACAAAAACCTGCGGCTATGATGTAGTGAAAATTATAAAAGCTGTCCAAAAGCAGTTCCTGAAGAAACTTTCTGTGTTTAATGAGACTTTTAAAGACATTTGTTTCTGAATATTTTTGCCCAACAGTTCGTCTAACAATAACTGGTCATCCGCAGAACTATTTCATTGAGAATAATCGTTTTTAGATTTTAAAATCAAAGAAAATTCTATAAAACAATGTCTAAATGTCAGACAGTGTCAACAATCCTTTGTCTGACATAAAAAATACTATGCAAGGTAAGAGCTTTAAGCTATAAATTATATACAAGATATGTTAAAATGTCTTTTATTGTGTAATTTTACTTGTCAGATGTTTTTTCTGCTTCATTTGAGGCACCACGGAAAATGTTTTTTGTTTGTATGTTTGTTTTAAAGCACATGTTATTATATACCTTTTTTCAGAATGATTTGCTTCACGTGTTAAATTATTTGGAGTTGTGATAAAGCTCCAGGAAATGACAATAAAAACAAGTAACAAAAATAAACAAAATCTAAAAATGGGGTCAAATTGAACTCATTTGTTTTAATACTCGCTTGTCCTCCTTCCTTCATGTTATTAATAGATCACAGGATATAGATATACAGTTGGTTCTGCACAATGATGGGTTGACCCGGTGTGATGACAGGTATCTCTGATCTTCCCTCAGTCAAATTTAGCCTCCAGCTCCTTCTACTACAACCCTACGACTATAAAATAATTTAAATTTTTAAATCACAAAAAGAGCTAAACATCCCTTAATCTTCATCAGATTAATTGAAGAACACCAGTTTAATCAGGAGGTTTGGAGGAGGAATTTGAGTGTCAGCTATGCTACCAAATAGACACTAACTAGGCAGGATTTATGTTCGTTAAATCTAATAAAGAGCATTTGGGCATTTGTTGGTGGTTAGAGTTGCATTCGTCTTGTCAAGGTTACCAAGCCAGAGCAGAGGTTTTAAATTTAGCCTTGCAAATGGTGCACTATGGATTATGTCTTGGGGCTCTCCAGTTTCGTCTTCAGTGCGTTTTGTTGCATGGAGGGGGGGTTGTGGACCTCCAAGAGGGTGTGTGTGTCAGGTGAGGAGCTGGTTCTCACTCCGCTACACGAACCCAGACCGACTTTCCTCTTTCCTTTGACTTTAACTTTGCTGTTTTATGAGTTTTTCCTTCCGTCTGGGAGAGAAGGTGATCCTTTTTCTTATTTAAACCGGAGCGATACCAAGAGGGGCCAAAAAGAAACAGCACATGACATCCGAGCTGGACTGACAGAGAGCAGGGAGCTACTGCACATACCAGCCAAAGGCAAGCAGCGGAGCTGCTCTATCAAAGACTGTTTCGCCAGGTCTGCTGAGGTTTGGGATCAAACAGTATCATGGATGTACTAGCCTTGGAGGCAAAGAATGCAAATGTAGCCGAAGCCGAGAAGAAGTCAACTCCAAAGCCAAAAGCAAAACAGCCCAAAAAGGCCAAGAGGATTGTTTACTTTGAGGTGGAAATTTTGGACCTGAAGACTAAAGAAAAACTGCTGCTGCTGGATAAGGTGGGTGCCAGAGTAAAAAAGTTTGATTTGAATGTTTTAGGAGACTAAAATCCTAATTGCTGCTTATTTAGGTTAACAAAATATATATGGGAACTTTATTTTAGCTCAACTATATATAAGGCATTGCATGAAATATTTCAGAGGTTGCCTCTCTAAGTGCAGCCATTATCAGTTCTACAACTGCTCGGTTAGGTTTGAAGTTAGGAGGTGAGAATTATCTTCTGATCTGGCTGGAATTTTCTGATGCAGCGAAAGCCACATGCTGATGCCACCTGCAGCCATCAGGCAGACAGGCGGGCTTGATTAGCAGCTCATAAAAATGTTCACTGTTGTGCTCAAAACATTCAGGTTCAGGTTACAGCTGGAAATGTGGTAAAATGCAAGAGCCGCATAATCCAAGGTGATACTTCCTGTTCAGTTATTACGTTTTCTATTAATTGCCTTTGATTATAGGTGGAGCCAACTGCGACTGTGTTGGACATTAAAGCTTTGTTTCACAAATCATGTAAGTTTATGGTCTGTTACTCAGCAACGTCATTTTATTTAGACATTTTTTTAGCAGGAAATTTAGTCAAATGTTTGTTTTTGACAGATCCAAAGTGGTATCCCGCAAGGCAGTCTCTACGTTTGGATCCAAGTATGTTTGCATGATTCCTCTCATTTGCAAATCTTGACATAATTTGTAATGTGATGCTGCGCTGTTCCTCAGAGACCAAGAGTCTCAGGGATGAGGAAGTCCTCCAAACACTTCCGGTGGGAACCACTGCCAGCTTTTATTTCAGTGACCTCGGACCCCAGCTCACATGGGGAACGGTGAGCCAGCCCTCTTACGAACTCCCAGTGGCACCACCCAATGTCAAGTCGTAAATGATTCCATTATTCCGCGCCATTTTGTTTCAACTGTATTGCTCCTTGATGTTCCGCTTTGCACACTTAGCATGTTATTCACTTTAATTTTCTGCACCTCGCCAGCATCTCTGTGCTTTATATATAAACAGACACCTTTCACCCACTCAATAACTCTTGCGTATAAATATCTGCCTGCAGAAGCACAGCAGTGACTCGCACTGGTTCACTTTTCCACACCTCCTGTACCGTCTGTCCTCTGTCCCGGGACATATAATCTCGTGGCCCCATTCCCCCCACAGGTGTTTATCCCTCTGACCTCTCACTTGCCTTTAACTGTGCCTCTTTGTTCACCCTTACATGCTTGATC
>NC_050519.1:9876275-9903472 GCF_002922805.2 Oryzias melastigma
GTTTTAAACACTTTTAGTAAAAAAATATTCAAAATTAGTCTGCTAGTTTCTCTTTATTTAAAATAAACAATGTGTTTTTCTTCAGGTTTTCCTCGCCGAATGTGTTGGTCCACTCATCCTCTACTTAATGTTCTACTTCCGCCTTCCCTTCATATACTCTCCAAAATACGACTTCACCAGCAGCAAGCACTGGGTGGTGCAGTGAGTGTCACCTGGATTTCTCAGATCTGCTCAGCTGACTCCACCAGAGAGATGTTTATTACTCCTTATCATTCTGTGTTTGCTTCTCCCTCTGTCACAGCTTGGCCTGCATGTGTCACTCCTTCCACTACATCAAAAGGATTCTGGAGACTCTGTTCGTCCATCGTATATCTCACGGGACCATGCCCCTCAGAAACATTTTTAAGGTGAACTGATTCGTCATTTGGCTTCCGGCCTCTTAAAGCTGAGCCAGATCTCCACGGAGCCTCATCCAGACACTTTGACTTATTATAGTCCCACTTTCTGTTCCAGAACTGTGGCTATTACTGGTGCTCCGCAGCTTGGATGGCGTATTACATCAACCATCCGCTTTACACCACTCCCTGTAAGTGCTGATCTCCGCTGTACTCGCTTTAGCTCATCTCTTGAAGCTGATATCTTAAGTCTTTCCTTTACGACAACAGCATACGGACAGCAGCAGGTGAACGCAGGTCTTTACATTTTCTTGGTAAGTTCGGTGCTCAGTAAGATCACAATTCCTGATATAAAGCTTGCTGGAGTGGGGGAGCTGATTTTCGGACACCTTTGTTCCTTTAGTTTTGTCAAGTGGGGAATTTTTCTATCCATGTTGTGCTCCGTAACCTGAAGCAACCAGGTAGTTACAAGATATGTATTATGGACTCATTCTTGTAATTTTAATTAAATAAAATAAATGTTAATTTAAGAGATTTTTTTCTTTTTAGGTTCAAAGGTCAAGAAGATTCCTTATCCAACAAAAAACCCCTTCACCTGGATTTTTTGGCTGGTTTCATGTCCCAATTACACGTATGAAGTAAGTAATCTATAACTCATTTTTTTCCTGTTCATTTTAAGATGTATTTTCTTTTTGTTAAAGGAAAAAATAATAATTTGCTGTTACCAGTAATAGACATTTTTCCTCCATAGAGGACAACCACTTTTTGGTATCTCCAGAGGACATTTGTGGTTTTTCAATGATAAATCTGAAGGCCTCGATCTCTGGGAATTGTAGTTTTTGGTGGATTTAAGAGAAATTTAAATGAACATATTTATTTTTAGTCAGCAGAGTATAAATTTGTGCACAGGACAGAGGTCACTGACATTGAAGTGTATTTTTTTTGTGCAATACATTTGCTTTTGCCGCCACCTAGTGGTCACAGCAGGTAATGTCTTCTCCTGTTTGCTGCTCACAGCTGGGCTCCTGGATTGGCTTCACAGTGATGACCCAGTGTGTGCCTGTGGCGTTTTTCACCCTCGTGGCCTTCATCCAGATGACTGTATGGGCTAAAGGGAAGCACCGCAGCTACTTGAAGGAGTTTAGAGATTATCCCACACTCCGCTCCTCCATACTGCCCTTCCTCCTGTAAGGAAAAAAAAATTGGGACGATCCTACACCCTGGAACGCGGCACGCTCTGAGGTCGATAATGGGCTTTTCCATGTGTTGGAATGACTGTAGGACGATCAAACGAGGACGGTGAAATAAACAAAGTCTTACTTATTGCTATCTAGACGAAAAAAATAAGAATGTGAAATGTTTATATTTTGCTACTTTCTTTCTTGAGTTGACAGATGTTCAGAGCCGAGTTGCTTGTTTGATCATTTTCATAGCTTTGGCAGGCGGCACTGAGATTACCAGCAGACCCAAACTGGGTTCTGACCAGGAGCAGACGATGCTCCAGGTCACACAATCCATGCAATCGTTTCCCCAGGTGACCCTTTAACGGAGAAAATTATGTTTTGTGAGTCTGAACCTGTGGATTAAGCCTGAAAAATGTTAATTGAAAATCCTTCTGTGAGGAAAACATTTTACCATCAGATAAAACTGGAGCTACAAAAGAAAAACGTTTTTGCAGATAATTCAGGATCAATAAATGATAAAACAAGTAAACAGAGACGCGAGTTTTATTTGCAGATCTGGAAGAAGTCTCTGAACTACAGATAAAAAGGTCAGGAAATACAGTGAAGATGAGGACAACACAATGTGGAATGTTACAATTCAAGTGGATGGATCAAAACACAAAGCCAGACCAGACACTTGTAAACAGAGGTAAAGATACAATATTGCATTCATAGATGTGTCTGCTTCATTAACGGATGCTGAGCAGCTATACAGAATTTACAAGGGTACACTTAGTTTCAACAATGTTTTTTGTTTTTTCATTTTTAGTTAATTTGTTCGTTTATAAAAGCATATTTAATCAGGCTGCATATTTTAAGTTTCTGGAATAATTTTCCAAAATGTGATAACATTGTTGGACCACAATCTTTAACTTAAGACAGCATCAGGGGGCGCCGTGTGAAGTCCTGGACGACATCCACAGCAGCAGCTACTGAAGGAATGACAGGTGAGGAATCGAACTCTTTACACATTTACAGTCTAACGTAGTTATCACGTAGAAAACATTTGAATCCACTTCTAAAAAGGAAAAAAAAAGAAGCTAAACATACAACTGATGTGCTTTACATTTTTGCATGACTTAAAGTTTTAGAGCTGAACACAACTCGTGACAACTCCTCTCTGCAGCGTCATTAGCTGGTTCAGATATTGCAGGGAAGCCGCCGCTGCTGCTCCACGCTTCACCTGCAGCCGCTTCTCCTCCGACTAACGGGGCCACGGAGGTTAAATTCAAAAAAACATTTGAAAAAGCAAAGACCACAATGAGAGGTAGGATGACAGTCTTATAGTTTCTGGTCGTTCTCACAGTGAAGGTGAATTCCACCGCAGCCTGCCCACCCCCTCCCTCCCTCCACACCTGCCCCTACATATGAACGCATGTGGGTGGTAGAATCCAGACAGGAAAGGGACTGCTTCAAAGTTTGAGTCAGTGCAGCGGCCGTCTGCCGCCTCAGATGTTCTCACATTCCAGAAAGTGGGTCCTCTGCAACACCTTCACGTGTCGCTCGTAGATTTTGAGGGCGGGGCCGAGTCGGATGGACAGGCCGGTCAGCACGTCGCTGCGCTGCATCAGGAGGAGGGACTTCCCGTCAATTTCCTGTTAGGGAGAGAAAAGGTACTTTAGGTAAAGTACCTTTACTTTTCAGTGACATCGTTTTAGTACAGGAGTCTGCAACCTTTTGGAGTAAAAGAGCCCAGAGCCTTTTTCTTACTGATCAAGTTGGAGCCACAAAGTCTTATTTTACCTTAAGGAAAATTTGACACTGCTTTGATTTGTTGCCTTTATAATATATATGTTTTTTATTAAATAAAAAAAAAATGTAAAGATAAACAGGGATTTTTTCTAAAAAATTTATTTTTTTTTTTTTTACTTTTGACAGAAGTTTGCATGAAGTCCTTTCAAAATAAAAGATGCAATGTGCCGGACAGGATCACCCAAGTGGAGCTAATACACTCCTATGAAAGGTTTCGAACAACTCGAGACAAAAAATGACATTTTATCTTGTTATACATTAGATATTTGCTTGAAATCTATTGATTCTGAGCAAAGTGTTGAGAAAAGAGGGCAGTGTGACGTCAGCAGGGATGTAAAAACTGAGTTTATCTTACTTCTAGGTGCACCTCAGCCATAAATGTATAAACTTAGCTAATCTAAATGAAATCAATGCTAATTTAGTACTTTTTAAATTACCATTATTTTATTTTTTTCCAACCAGTGAGCCCGTATGGTTGGGTAAAAGAGCCACACGTGGCTCTGGAGCCTCAGGTTGATGACCTCTGTTTTAGTGGCTTCAAAGTTTCATCAAAACTTCCGTTAAAGTGCTGACGGTCATAGTTTCTCTCAAAATTAATAAAAGTGACAATCTGTCCCATACATTCATTGATGCAGATTTCTGTTAGGGTCTGTAACAGCTGTTTAGGTCAGACTCACGTCTAGACAGTTTTATTTCCTTCTTTCAATTTCGATTTTTTTAGCCAAAAAAGGTGTTGCTTTCTAGGACATAGTTCCTGCAGAGCAGCAGGAGTTCACTTGAAATTCCCCTCCGAGTTGCAGGCAGGACTACTGGTATGGAGCAACTCCACCCTCACTTCCCCTCATCGTTAGAGAGCCCTCTGTTTACATTCTCTCCCACTAGCTTACAGTCCCTCACAACTCCAATCTACTGTTACTGGTGCAACAAAAATGGCGAGCAAGATTGAAGCTATCCAGACATACAGCTTTGAGCCAGATTTTAGCTCAGACAAGGAAAACGAAGACATTCGTGGATCTATTTGTTTGTAAGTTGGGGCTTAAAGGCCCGCCCAGCATATTTTCTATGTCACAAATACGATCTTTTTCAAACTGATTTTTTTTGTCTGCTCCTGATTCATAACTATTTGAATAAATAAATAACCAAAAATCACATCTCAATCTTAATTTTCTTAATATAAATGTCCTCCATTATGAGAAAAATGCCACAAGAGTGCGTCTTGAAGCTTGTTTTGTGGATGTGCGGGTGTTTGGGATCAGTGACCTGCATGACCCACTCTAAAAAAGATGCTTTTCAATAGATTATCTCCCATTTGATGCTTAAACACTTTGGTATGCAGAAGACTTCATGGTCAACTAGGTGAACACAGTATGTCCATTTACCAGAAACTGAGGAGTATTTGTAGGTCTCAGAATTTGAAAATTGTCCCTTTCAAAAAGAGGAGAAAGGTTTGTAATGTTCATTATAGATGCACTTCAATGAGAGACTGAAAATAAAAAATAGTCTAGGAAATCATATTGTTTGATTTTTAAAGCTTTATTTGTATAACGACACAGACAATGAGTATTTAAAGCCAAAACAAGCAATAATTGTTACTATCTGTACCTGTTATTGCCTGTATTTAAGTTGTTTATCTGTGGAAGGTATAAATAGTCATGTTTAGGGAGGAAGAATGCTAAATTGCTTCACAGGAACCCACTGTGAAGCATGGGGGTGGGAGTATAATGCTTTGGGGTTGCTTTTCTGTGAAGGATGATTTAGCCATATGAAGGAAAGGATCAATCCATTCATATATAGAGAGATTCGGGGCAAAATCCTCCTATCAGTGAAAGACCTGAGGATGAAACATGTCTGGATCTTGAAGCAGGACAAACACAACGCCCTGGCAACAAAGGAGCAAGTACGTTAAAGCACTTCAAGGCTCTGGGGTAGTCTAGCGAGCCACTCTGTAGACTTCAATCCAACAGAGATTCTGTGGATTGTGTTAAAGTTTGTGCTGCACAGCGACAGCCCCAAAACATCAAAGCTCTCGAGAAGATCTGCATGGAAGAATGGACCAGAAAATAGCAACTATAGTGTGCAAACCTGGTGAATACATCTCCACTTTACCACAAAACTTCTTCCAGAGATGCCTTCTTCATGTTTAAGCTTTCCAAAAAAAAAAGCTATTGTTTGAATTTTAAGTGAAATAATCCAAACTGTAGCCTGACCTGCGTTAGAGGAAAATTTAGCAACCGTGAGAGATGACTGATGGACCCCAAAAGGTTTCTAAATGGCATTTAAACCCTTGGCTAATCAATGAGCGACAGCTTTTGCCTCTTTTAGGATGGCAGATGAAGTCTCTTCTCACTGACAATGTGTTTAACACACACCTGAGTGCCTCAAGGCATTAAACAGTGAAGACATCTGCTTCTAGAGAGGTGATAACACCTCCTGATATACGGGATTATACTGGATTAGCAGCACTTTTCTATGGAAGCACTGACACTCAAATGTTTTTAAATTACTTTAGTTAACTGCAACTTGAAACTATTTTCTGTGCGTAGTCTCGTCTCCCAGGTTTGCAGAGGCGCTCTCACCTGTGTTCGGAAGGCCACGGCCTGCTCCGGAAATCCTGCAGCTGAGAAGTAACTGGCCACATCTGCTACAGTCCACTGCAACAAGTTCTGGCTCATCTTCTCCTTTTTCAACGAGCTGGAGGAAGATCAAATAAAAAAGGAATCAGAACCAGCAATCTCAGCTCAAGCTCTGAGGGAAATGTGCCACGGAGTGGTATTTCCTAGTCCTTCCGTGCCCTGTGTGATTGAACAAAGATCACCTGCCAAAGACGTGGACAAACATGTTCAGGGGCTGAGCTGAGGCAGGAAGACAAGCTGGCTGGGAGTTAAGTGTGTTTTAACATCCAGCTTCCGTCAATTATTATTACTATAGTTCACATTTTTATCATTAAAAAACAGGGTTAATAAAAAAAACTATCGCAACAATCTCTGAAAATAAATGCTAACAGGTGGATCAAACCACCGTGGAGGGCAGTTGAGACAGACTGATTGGCTCCAGGATACTTACATTTCCTCGCCTGTGCCGTTTAGAAGACCATCTTCAGCTGGTTTGAGGGATATGTCTATCTTCTTAAATGTGCCTTGGGGGGAAAGAAAGATGGGTGAGTCAAAAAAAGACATTCTTTGGTCATTTCTGTTTCTTAGAAACGTGATTGAAGCAAAGAGGACGTATGCTGAGGATACAAATATGATAGAGATTCGAAAATTACGTTTTCTTCAAAAATCACTGAATGAATGAATGAACTGCAGATTAGTTGTTGGTTTACTTTTTAAAGTTATTTTTTCCATTCAAGATCCAGATATGACAGATTTTTATTAAAAAAAGGTAGATTATTGGACCACTGTCGACTCTTGCTGCAATCCAGATCCAGAACAAGTTTATAAAAGCTCATCAATGTCAAATCCTGAAACAATTCCATTAAAGACCCACTAAAATCATGTTTTTGGTGTTTCTAACATGTTCTTGTAACATTTTTCTCATGATAAAGTACATGTATGTAAAGAAAATTAATCTTAAAGTGGTATTTCTGAGTATTTCTTTGTTCAAATTATTATGAATCAGGAGTAGACAAAAAATGTAATTTGAAAAAACTTGTAGTTTTTGTAAAAACTACAATCATGGCATCTGGTTCAAAACTGTTCAACTGCATAGCTCCAATATTTCTCGCCATTTTTGTTGCACCGGTAATTTTAGGTTGGGGCTGTAAGATACCGGGAGAGTGTAAACAAAAGGATGATAGGAAGTGTGGGCAGGCTTACAGCCCACAACTGAGAGGCAAACTCCTGCCCCTCTGTAGAAATGATGTCCCAGAAAATGACAATTTTTTTTAATTATTATGTGACCAAAAAGAAAAACAGCATAATCATGATTAAAAGACCACTGGGAACACATTTATAAAAGATCAAAAGGTGATTGGAGTGGGACTTAAAGGTTTTAAAGCTCATGATTTGATTAAGGGTTTGTTCAATTCAATCAAATATCAATTTAAAAAAAAAAATATCCATCAAAAATGATACTTTGCCTGACATAACTAGAATTTTAAACACAAAAATTGTAGAACTTTCATAAATAAAAATCTAAATTTTAAAATCAGTCTTCCTTGAAATATACTACTTTGAAGAAAAATAATTCCCTCGATTTCATGAATTAATTGATTTTTTTATCCTTTTCTCCAAAATTGTTGCTTATTATTTTCTTGGATATTAGAACTGCAGTCAATAATGTGTAAAACTATATTTTGCACTTTAGTAAAGGACGAAAGGTATTTGACCAGTTTTTAAAGTTCTCCGATCTCTGTTGAGAACACATAAACCTTTAAAGTCCTACTCCAATCACCTTTTCTAAGCCTTCCCCGTGGTCTTTTAATAATAATTATGCAATTTTTAGACAAAAATCACAAAAACTGTTGTTTTCTGTGACATCATTTCTGCAGATCGGCAGAAAATTTGACTCCAAGTTGTGGGTGGGACCGTTGGTGTGGAAGTAAGCCTCCACTGATTTCCCATCATCTCTTAGTTTACGCTCTCTTCTGCTAGTTTACAGCCCCTCACAACCTTAAGCTAACATTAGCAGCTAGCAAAACCAGAGCTATCCTGTTGTACAGTTTGATCCAGATTCCAGCTCAGACGAGAAAAACAAAGATCTGCTCATAATCCATTACAATTTTAATAAAGAAATACTCAGAAATGCAGTTTTAATCTTAAATTATTTGACATGTATCCTCCATCAAGAAAAAAAAATACTTCAAGAACCTGTTAAAAACATCACTTTCATTTGACTGGGTCTTTAATAAAACAGTATTATGTCTTCAAATTTTAATTTCTAAAAGTGAATCTTAAGTAAGATCAAACCTAGCAATATATACATCCACATTCCTGTAATTTAGTTTTTTTTTTAATTGAGTCCGAACCCTCCAGATTGGAAAAAAAATAAGCAGGTTAGAAGTAAAAAAAGTTCTGGCAGGATTCTGATCCTTAAGGCAGCTGGACTTTAAAAGGTTGATCCAGGAGATGTTTCACTGCTAATCCGAGTAGAAGCTGTTCTGATTAGCAGCAAATGTTTCCTAGATCAACCTTTTAAAGCTCAGCTCCCCTACGAACAGAATCCTGACAATAACATGATCCGGATGAATCTACAGACATACTTACAGTTCTCGGACGGCAGAGATAATGTTTGTGGTCTTCCATCAGAGACGGTTCTGATCTCATCCTAAAAAAAACAAAAAAAAAAAAATCAAAGATGGAATTGTAGAGGGAGGGGATCAAAGGGGATTTGCCGGACAGTTACCGGTCTCGCTGCAGAGTCCGGTACCAGCTGGTCGGACGAGAGCCCGCCGTCCTCTAACTTGTCTCCGTCGTTTTTCTTGACGTTGTTTAAGTCACAGGGGGTGGTAGTTCCGGCGTTGACCACTGGCTTCATTTCTGCTGCAAACAGAGTCAACAAGATCGTCTTTACTGGCTGCTCGCTTCTCATTCCAGCCCAATTATGGTTCTACATGAAAAAATTAGTCCAATAACATGAAAATGATGCTCTTACAAGGGAGCTGTTCATTAACCCAATATAACTAGTTTAAAGCAACCAATTACCAAGAGCCAAGCTAACACGGGTGGGTTTGAAAATGCATTATTTTCTCCTGCAGCTCTAGGATACATTAACTCCACTTCTACTGTCAAGCCAATACCAGCAATTAATCATGTAGTTGGTTGAAAGCCCCCATTGCTTCCTCATAGTCACTGCAAAGCTAAGTATAGGCTGGCTCATAAAACAATATTACAGATCCATAATGCACAGTGCGCGCGTAATCCTGTGTTTAGCAGTGTGAATACCTTTGTCTCTCTGCATTCCTGGGTGCTGGCGCTCCACTGGGCACGCTGCAGGATCATAAGCCCAGTCATTGTGAGCGAGGGCCCTGGGGCTGGAGGGGGGCAAGGAGTTGGGCCTCTGGCTGGCCTTCTGGAAAGTGGCATAGTCCTGACCCGAGCTGCACGCGGGGCCAGGGCGGGTGCCGGAGGGGGAGCAGGGGGCAGACGCCGCCTGCGCGGGCGCGCGGTGCACGGGGGGCTCCTCGGGAGTGCGGCTGGGAGAGGATTTGTCTTGGCCGTCCTGGCTCTCCTCGGCCCCCTCCTCATCTGGATTACTGTCTGTGTCCATAGCCATGGAAGTGTCCGCCTGTCGGACACGAGCGCATCACATGTTTTTTGTTTATTTGTTTGTTTTTGGGGGGGTTAACATGTAAAAAAAACATTTCACTTTATATGATGCTGTCATGAGTGATTATCTGTGGAGGAAACACATGTCGCAATTTGAGCGCGGCGTTGCCTTTCCGCGTGTTTACGCAGCAGAAATGGAAGGAAAAAAAAAACTGGCGCCGCAAACGCGCCTCCGCGCAGTTCCCCGCGAACGCAGCGTCGCCAGTCTGAATGTAACTAGTTTCGCCGAATGCACTGGTTCCCTTTCAGCATGGGCGGAGGTTTAGTCGACGGCGCCCCTGGGTGAAAAATTACCTTGTGTGCGGCTGCGTGCTCAGGACGCAGCAGCGGAGCGCACCAAAGCCCGCCCCGCGCCCGACAAAAGCGCCGCTTGTGTGGAATTGAACAACTTTCACCGTGACACGGTCACAAAAACAGCGCCATCTGATCCGACGTGCCTTCATTTGTCACGCTTTTGCCTCACTAAAATCTGCGGATCCACTCGCGGCGAGCCCGTCTCCAAGCGGCCTTGTTGATCAGTTGATTTATTGACACTGAAAAGCACATGCGGGGCCGACGAGAGCTTTTCCTGCTCGCTTTCTTTCTTCCCCTCAAATTTTCTCCAAAGTGCGCATAGAGTTGCGACTCCCGGCAAAGCCCTCGCCATTGTGTCTGTGGCGCTTTAACAGAGCGCGTCCCCGGGCCGAGCAGCGGCGCGGCGGAGCCGACAAAAGCCGTGCGTGAAGTCGACGAGCGGAGCGGCGCAGCGCAGCAGCCCGGCCGGCCGCCCCGATGCTCCGTCTACTTTTGACTCTGTAACGGATCAGCGGTTTACAGTAGAAGCGACCCCCAGATGAGGACCGCAAATGAGTCTATCATCGGACACGCCGATTTTTTTCTAATAAAAAACCTAAAACCGCAAGGTTATCGAAACAAAGTCTTTGTGTAAAGTAACCGAGTACATTCATTCGGTAGCAACACACGCCTTGCGGAGCACAAATTCAATTTGATCTCAGCTTAACCCAAATCGGACAGGCGCATCCGCCATCTAGCGCCGAGCGAACAGTTTTGCGATCGCTTTTGTGTTTAGTTCCCCGCCGCCGGCTTTTGTGTATTTCTTTACATCGTTTGTGTTTTACGTGACAGCCGCAAACATTTCAAAGACGTCGAACGGGGATGGATGAGCTGCTCGGGACGCAGAGAAGCTACAACGCCACTGAACGCGTTGGACGTGACCGGCTTTGGCGGGGTGTCCGACAATGGAACCACAGGTTCGACTTTATGCACTGCGTCGCTAGTCCCCCATCGCGCCAAAGATCGCTGGTTCGAACCCGAACCTACGAACCAAACCGGGACTGTCGGCACTTTGGGGGCGATTGCGGCGCAGTTGACAGTTGTTTATGGGACAAATGGGGGCATATTTTGAAGTACATCTGCAGCGCGTAAAATCCAGGCGTCGCTATGAAAAAAAAATGTGCGTGTTCACGTGACTCGGTGACACCGCGCGTGCAGCTGAACTCGCTTTCCAGGGATAACACCATGGAAAACCAAAATGTCCCATCGTCCCCCCACCATTCTCCTACATCCGCGGTGTTCGAGACTTTTTTCCCCCTCACCCACTCCCACGTTGATAAGTCAGCCGCGATCAAAATAAGCATTTCCAGACACGTCTTTGAAAAATAAAAGCCGTTATTATTGAGTCGGCTCGAACGCTTTTATTTTGAAAGGCCGTCCGCTCCTCTTCCGGGCTAACTCTTTTCGTCTCCGCTTTGCTAAACGCCGAGTTTGGGGCTTGAAACGCGCTTTCTGCCGCTAATATGGAGACTGTGCTTGTTGCGGTCGGGCAGAACAAAGCAACTTTGCTTCTTGAGTCCCGGGGAGGTTTTTGTCACGCGCTTTGCGACACACGAGTGAAAAGAGGCAGACTTGCACCGCACGCGCACCTTCCTTTCTTCTCGTCGGCAGCGCTCGAGCGAGGTCCAACCGCCGCTCCCCGTCTGCGGCAGTTTTGGGTGCACTTGCAAATCACTCCCCTCACCACTCCCCGCGTCCAAACAAGATAAAAGCATTTCACCTTCTCTCGTCTTTTCTCTTTTATTTCCTTTTTTTAACCAAACGCGCATGTTTGCCTGCACCTGTGAATGCAGCGCTGTGACATGACAATAACACGAAAGCACGTCAAACGTGACCCCCGCGCGGAAATCTCCACACACCTCCAAATCCTCGTCGTCCTGGTCCACGGTACCGAAAGCGCTGTCCCCGTTGCTCAGGTCGGAATGACTGGCTTCTTCCACCGCGCTCCTCCTCGCAGCCGTTGTTAACGAAGCATCGTCCTTTTTTCTGCTCCGCCGCTGGACCTTAGCGGCGTTTCGGTAGGAAATAGAGCCCTTGTAGTTAACTTTCAGCACGGTTTGTTCCTGGATTAGTTTCTCTAGTTCTGCACAGGTTCGGTCAGGCTCGGACCCGTGTCGTCTCCGGACCATTCGGCAAATCCTTTCCAAGTCCGGCCGGGCTTTCCGAGACCGCAGCGAGTCGATAGTGTCCAGAATCCACTCGCGGTACTTGGGTTCAGACATTTTTTTTCTCCCTCCTGCGCTCGCGCGTTCGCGTCTCGCCTCGTTCTCGTGCTTCGGTGCGTCAGGCTTGAACGTTACACACGGAGGCTTTCGCGAGCCGCGGTCCGAGCCCCAGAGAAGCGGAAACCTCGCTGTACGCCTCCTGCGTTTGCGTGTGCGCTTAAGGTGGACCGACGGGGTTTCTGCGTAAAAGTTTCGTTCGCGGGAGGTTTTTTAAGGTGGAATTTGCAGTCCTGGGCTGGAACGAAAGCGCCACTCCGTTCGTGTGCGCCAAAAGCGTGGAAAAAATAAGGCGTGTAGAATTTAGGTTATGTTTGTTTTGTAAATATTGCTTTAAATTGGATTATTTCAGTTTACTGGAATAAACGAAGTTTTAAAATTCAACAATCAAAATGTGTGTTTTTCCCGCCATGTGAGATAAACTGTGAATTCACAAAATCAATATTTTTTAATCCAAGTAATAAAGTACACGAAGGGGAAAAAGAGTTACTCTGCTGAAAATTGTGGGTTTTTTTTGTGTTTTAATGCATCTTTGTGGATTTTTTCCTTATAATGGAGGATATACAGCATATTATGTAAATTAACATTAAAAAATTATTTTTTTATTTGAAAAAAACAATATGCGTTATTAAACTTATTTTTAAAAAAAAAAAAGCTTGTAGAAGCGACACGTAAGTCATTCTGCATTCTTATGCATCCACTTCCAAACAAATAGATACATCTTTATTTTCCTTGTTTGGTTTCTGGCTCAAAACTGTATGGCTGGAAAACTCCAAACTCCTTGTCATTTTTGTTACACCAGTTATGTTAGGTTGGGGCTGTAAGCTAGTGGGAAAGCATGCAAAAAACTAAATCAGCAATGAAATTTGAAATTTCTTTAAATTAATTGTTCAAAACAGACATTTACACACCATTTGCCCTTTTGTTTTTTACTTTTGTAAACCCCTCCATTAAAAAAAATGATATACAGTGTATTGTTCTTTACTGTATCTCATGTTAATGCTCAGAATAAAGTAAAGAAAGTATGTTAAAATATTGGATCATGGGAAATAAGGGCGGGCTTCCTTCCACATCAATAGTCCCGGCCACAACTCAGTATAATTTCCATAGAAATACTGCCGTTCTGCAGAAACTATGTTCTAGAAAACAACACTGATTATTTGTTGATAAAACAGCACAAACATAATTAAAAAGATCACTGGGAACGCTTTTAGAATGAATCAAAAGATGATTGAAGTGAGACTTTTGAAGGCCAAAAAACATTTACTTACACAGACACAGACCACTTTTAAAATATGCAATTAGTATTTCTAATTAACAACAGAAAACAAAAATTTTTTTTAATGCTTTTGTTGAGTTCAGAACCATGACTGGTACAAAATTAGAGGCTTCTCTGACACTATAGCACTACATGACGTAACACACTCCATCAGCTGATCGGGGGTTTCTTCTCCAGAACCCTGATTTTCTTCTTATGGAGCCACGGTTATCCTGCTGTTGGAAGACCCAGACATGATCCATCTTCAATACTCTAACTGTGGGATGAAGGTTTGTTCCTCTTGTAATACATTGCAGCGGTCATTCTCTTAGTGTAGCCATCCAAAAACATCCTAAATTATGATGCTACCACCCCCATGCTTCACTGTAGGGATGCTGTTCTAGGGATCATCATTCTTCTTCCTCCAGTGAAATTAAGACCCAAAACACGTGACTTTCTCCCATGACTCGTCTGGATCATCTGGTCATTGGCAAATTTAAGACAGGCATATGCTGGTTTAAACTGGGGAGCTCTCAGCATAATTTCAAACCATGACGTCTATGTATCACCACCTCGGAAACTGTGGTCCCAGCTCTTTTCGGGTCATTAACCGGCTCCTCTGGTGTAGTTCTGGGCTGAGTCCTCACCTTTCTATGGATCATCGAGACCCCACGAGGTGAGATCTTGTATTGAAGCAGAGTAATTCATCCTGTTAATATATGATCATTTGGATCTCACTCCACAAAGAAAAACATGGATCCACATTTCTGGTACTTCTGGAAAATGTAGAGACTTAGCTGTGAATTCTAACTCTTTAGAGGGTTCACACCTGTCAGGTGAAGTAATTACACAGTATTTCTTACACCCCATTTTTTAACATGTATTTGTGTGGGATTGCAAGAGAGGTTCAGCTTTCCAAAACGCTGTTAGCTGCAGCTATTCTTCATTGGTTAAAAATAAAATATAACGCATGGATGTTGGACTATATCATCAACGCAGACCTTATAGTATGTAGACCCCCACCCACCACCACTGAATTGGCAGCTTTGGTGGGGATTTAGTGTTCTTGGCAGTGGATCTGGGTAAATTTGATCCTAATTATCCCATATTTGAAGTCAGACACTAATCAAGAAGGTCGGGTTCAATCAAAATATATTAGTTGGGGGGGGATTTGGTGATATCAGGGGGGGTACACACTGCTTAAGTGTAGAGGCACGTTTTTCCACACACATTGGAAACAATTCAGAGATATAAAGGCCTTCTTCAATGCCTTTCCTCAAAGTAAAACACAACTGCTCTTTTATTATTTATTTGATCGAAGTCCAAACTGTGAGTCCCAAACCAAGATCCTTCCTCCACCATACTTCACTGGCACAAAGTAGTCAGGTCTTGGTTACATTCTCGCAGTATTCGTGAAACCCAGACTTACCTGTCTGACGAAGAGTCAAATAAAGGGGAGATTCGGCATTCCTCGGATCACATTTCCACTTTACCCAGGGACTGCACCGGCTTTTGTGGTGCGGCTGCACTGGCTGATAAATGTGGGAATGTTACCAAAAAGGTGGAATATTATCAGCTTTTATAAAGTACAAGTGGTGCTTTTTTTGAAAAGAGTGTAAAAAGTTGTAAAACAACACTGACACATGATAACACACAAACTACTACTACTACTACTATTCGTTTGGCATCATAGAGAGTCATAGAAAATGCACAAACAAAAAAAAAAAAAAAGCAAAACTGAATTCCATATGTAAAATTAAATGTTTATATTTTCATGAAAAAAAAAATAAATCTTGGCAACTTTTGGAATAGAATTTGATTTTTTTTCAATAGTGTAAAAGTTTTATACAACAATTTCTGAAGGTTTAAGTCAAAATGATAAAGTGGGTGGAGTTTATGTGCAGAGGTGGAGGAAGACTCAGAGAAAAAAACAGGAGTAAAGGACAGTTGTGAAAAGTTACACTTTTTAAAAACTTTTTTGTGACATGAATCTCCCAAAAATGAAATTACTTCAGGCATTAATGCTTACAGCAGGGCTCCGCAGATACAGTCTTGTATCAATGACAATCTTGCAGTAGTGAGGACGGGCGGTTAGACGGCCAGGCTCAACAGGAATGGTGTGGATTCCGTGTTTCTTCTATTGTTTAAGTTACAAAATTGTTGTTGACCCTAAGCTGCATGCAATCATTCTTGCTAAAATGTTGAAAATTAGTTTTCTTAAACAATTTGTTGTCCCTTTTTCCACTCATTTGTGAAGGACAAAAATGAACATTGTTTGGAAGTTTAAGGTATTCCTTGGATTTACCTGTCCCATTCCATAGACTTCCATTCCATAGATTGTCATTGACCTTGAGGGGAATGAAGAATGGTCAAGGAAGGGTATGCCGATAAAGATTCCCATTCATCGAAGGTGACGCCCTGAGGATCAGTCGTAGCATCGTCTTTCTTGACTGAGAAGCTACTTGGATGAATGTGAACATTTTTCAAGAACAAAGACTAGAGGTCAAAATACAATGAATTAACCTCAAGTCAAGGAAAAATGTTAAGAAAAAGAAGGGTTAGTGTCGTCATTGTGAATTCAACTTTGGACTAAGCACCAAATCTCGAGTTTCAATCAAGATTGAGTTCTTGACAAATGAATAAACTCTGCATGGCCAAGAAAAACATCAGAACACAATTGTGTTCAGGGCAAGAATGAGTCGCTAAAATAATTTACATACAGACTACATGAACAAAACACAGAAACATCAAATAATCCAGTAATTCAACAAGAGTCTGAAACATCTACGAAGGAACTGGTAAGTCCTGCTATCCAAACAACTCACCAGCAGAGTGAAGAGTAAGTGGAACTCCAGTACTTTCAAGTATTTTGGGTCCCTGGATGTACAAGACCTTTACAAACTGTGTATTCAGCGAAAGTTTAATCGAGTTGGTTGAAATTTAAAGATAGTCATGAACTGCTGTCATTACCAAACACCGGTTAACCATCACTGCTCTTATTTTGCTCATTTGCTATCAATAATAATTGTAAATTAATGTACCGGTCATGATTAACACTGTTTTGCATAAAAACCGTTACAAAGTGCAACATTTTTATCATAAAATTATACATATAAAGACTGTGGTAGACTTAAGGATAAGCCTTAGGCTTTCTATGCCTTGAACACAACAAAATAACAGTTTCTTGGGATGTTGAAGTACTATACTGAACAATCACGTCATTAATACATACATACTTTACAACCCCTGATGTTTGACTCAAGTACGTTTTTATCCTCAAATGAAAAACGTAGTCAGGGTTGTTCTCGTTTTGCGTACAGGTGTAGGAAGACGCTGCCGGCTGGCTGCTAACTGCTGCTGCGCCGGGATAAACACAACACTGCATTATTCAAATGAGGCTGCCAGCCACTCATTCACAGTGATGGTTGGGACGGCGAGAACGCCACAGCAGGAGCAGCCACCGCCGCTGCCTCTCGTCCAGCGTTTAACCTGCAACAGTCTCAGCCTGCCAGACTAAACACAACACAAACATGTCAGTCTTAACAAGTAAAACTTTATTGGAATGATACATTTTGCAAAATATTATTTTGTTTATATTTTTTATACATAATCATTGTGTTCTAAGGGTATCTGTCAAGTTCTCCAGTGGGTAAGATAGTTAAGACTGTTGAAGGCAAGGATATACAATATTGTTTCCCAAAAGGTACAATAGACTACACAAGCACTGTACCCAGGTCATGAGGAAAAAAGGTTAATGTTCTGTTTTTGCTTTTTTCTATTTTTTTATTTTTTGAAAATACAATTAGAAAACATGAACGCAAAACATCTCGAGATGTAAAAAGTGTTATGATTGAATAAAGTGTGTGGAAACGCGATGACAGTAGAAGGCAGACGGGAGACGAACTCTGTTGCACAAAGCGATTCATACTGTAAACGATGATGGAAACGAACTTATCAGACCGACGTCGGCTTTAACGCGTGAATCAGAGAGCGGCGGGATGTTTCCGTGGATCGAGTGCGGGCTGCCTTCTACCCACCCAGTGATTTATGTGAGAACAAACATGTGCTCTTTTGCAAAGAATCCTCACACATGACTTAAATAGTCCATACCCTAAAGGCGTGGCATGTGCTTCATTATCTCAGACACAACAGGGTTTGGTTGGTGATCCGCTGCCCCGTTCGGCACGAAGCTCAAATAACTTCAAGTTCTGTAAACCACGTCTAGAAGCCGTCTCCGGTCAAACGGGAGGAAAAACCAAACCCACTAAAGAAACATTTGTAACATAAAAGAAACGTTTCTGCATTTCAAGACATTCAAAAATGTATTGTGTTTGATCAAAACTACGTTAAGACACTGCCAAAAATAATTACTCGAGCCAACTGAAATAGTCAAAAACATTCTAAAAATGTAATGTTACGAGACGCCGACAAAAAGATCGATGCACATCGAACAATTCACAAAAGCTTTTCAGTGAGATGGACAAAAGTCTAGCACCTAGGGCCGTTCGAAGGTTGGAAGGTGAAAGCTTTTATTTCTTTAAACCAGACCAATACATTTTTGTCAGCAAACCAGCAAGAAGACCTGGTCTGCGATTGTCTTGTTTCCACAGAAAAATCATTTGGAGAAAAAGACGACAATTTTAGACTAGTTTTTTTTTTGTTTTTTTTAGGTTTGTTTCACAAAAAGCAGAAAAAAAATGGAACCCCCCCCCAAACTCCCATCATTTGCTTTCAGTTGAAATCAGCAAAAATGTAAAGAGGGAAAACACTGTCCAGGTCAGAAAACTTCTACGAGTATTAACCTTATTTTTTTTTTAATTTGCCCAACATGGTAAAGAAGTCTGGATCAAGCGTATTCACTTGAGTATCAAGCGTCAAGTTCCGTTTCTGACATCTTGCCCTCAAGTACCTCAGCTCAGGTCAGGCACAACGCTCTGCCACCGGTCCGCAATGGTGATTGAAGTACAAAAATAACATGCACGTGTCGTTTTGCTACTGCTTCGTGTATTAAAATCCACCACCATCATCATCACATACAAACAACTGCAGTGTTCTCAGCCTGCAAATTTGGCAGAATTTGTTTATGAAATATCAAGTCAGTTTCACAGCAATGAGAATCTTGAAAAAGATGGATAATTCATGTCCTCTATCATATATATATATCTATATATATCTCAATATACATGTATAAATGTACTATGAATTAAATAAAGGAGTCCGGAGTGTGACCACAATGTTAGCAGCTGCAAAACCGCAGCCTTTTAACCCACCCATGAGTACTAAATAACACACAAGCACAGAGATCGACATAAAAAGGACAAAATGATCACCAACAGGATTTTTAAAATGCTCTAATAAATTCAGCTAAGAGAAAAATTTTCAATGCAGACCGCCTGTTTACATCCCATAGGTCCCCAGAGGAGTAAGACGAAGATGATAAATAGTTTTCACTTTGATCAAGAGGTCGCCGCCGCTGCTCGGGACTCGGCCAGCAGAGGGCATCGGCCGCCCAACCATCGCGCCCTGATAAGCAGACGAAGGCAGACGGTTCTCAACCAAACGGCCACGACAGCCAAAAAAACTCTACGCGTTTGACACAGTTTTCCAACCAGTTGGCATCGTGATAGGCACATCTGTTGGACTTGGTATTGCTTGGACAGATGAACGGGTTGCTATGCGGACGGGATACGACAATCACTCCACAATCACCAGAAAAAGCTCGTCGAGTGAACCCATTCAAAAAAAAAAAAAAATAAAATAAAAATGCGCCGAACAGATTTAGTACCTTTGCTGACATAAACTCAGCATAAACCTTCAGAAACTGAAAATGTGTCATGAAGTCGTCAGAATTCTAGCCGAACAGCCACAACCTGCGGCTGTGTGTTGAGCCCCGTCAGAAGCACAAGAGGGATTGAAGAAAAAGAAGAACAACAGGAACTATTTGAGAAACAATCATAGAAGGCAACACTGCTGGTGCTGTGGACCTTTTGTCACCTTGCCTACTTTTCATTTGAGAGTGGGGAGGGGGGATTTTTTTTTGTTTTTTTACATTTTTTTCCTCATCACAAAAAAGCAAGTTTTAAGTCCACCCTAGTGCTTCATGAAGTCAGATCCCCTTTACTATCTAAATCTCAGTCGCTCCCTCTGTGTGCTACTCGAATTTAGAACTCTGCAAACTCCTTTGCACACTTCTCTGTCAAGGAGACTCGGATTTCCTCTTCCTCGTAATCGTCAAAGTTGCTTGTGTCACCGGGGCCTTTGCACTTGGGAATAAAGGGAGCTTCCACCTGGAACATACAGATGGCAACAATTCTCAGAAAAGCAATTGTATAAAAATTTCAGTATACTTTGGAAACCAAAGTTATAACTTGGAGTGGAAAAAATTCCCAGATTCTGTGGAATCATTTATAATAGTAATATAAGCCTTTTATTTCATCGTCATTCAAAGATGAAGTTGCAGATTTCACTTGAATCCATTTTAATCTGAGAAAGTGGTTTACAGGGATCTTCTTCAGATTTACATGACTACCTTTCTAACATACTTAGAGGCAGAGCTCCACAGGCCAACAATGGCAGCACTACGAATCACCTTTCCTGTGTCCTTGCGGGAGATCTCCATTTGTACAGATCACTACTCTAAGTGTTGGCCTCACCTTCTTCTGGTAGATGGCAATCCAATCAGTAGTGGCAAACCATTTATGACCCTTGATATCATTGACTCCATTCCTGAGGTTGCCAAAACGCTTCGTCAGGTCCACTTGCAGCAAATTTCTCAAGAGATCCTTCAGGTCTGAGCTGAAGTGTGAGGGAAAGCGGACCTAAAAACAAACAAAAAAAACAGTGAGATGGATCTTTAGTTTTATATGATCACTGTATGGAGACCAGAGCTCTGTTCTGGAGCTGTAGATAATTATTGCAGCTGAAAATGGCATTGTGCCCTGTAATGTGTGTATATGTAAGCTCCATCAAAGCTGAATTAGCATGCAGAGGTTAGAAAAAAATGGGTTTCAATATTTATTCACATCTTTTTAATTTACTATTTATGAGGCAGCCAAAATTCTAAAAGGGATTATAGAACATGATCTAATTTAAATGTCTTTTTTATGCTAATTTTTACCAACAAAAATATATTTTTGCATCCACCAATTTATCAAATTTGGAGTGATTTGTTGACACAATGCTTTAGGTTGTAACGAGAATACAAATATTCACAGTCTGCTCCTTAAAGTTTGAAGATATTTGGGATGTCCAAAATTACCGAGTCACAATATTTACAAATATAGTGACAGTCTATTAAAAATACGCTTCAGGCGATGTGATTATTGCTCTAAAATGAAGAATAAAGTTGAATTTGAAGCACAAAAACTAAACAAACCGATTGTGCTACTGTCAGTGGAAGTACATAAATCTTCAAAATAAAGTGTCGGTGAAGCTTTAGATCTTTAAAGTAAAGTTATCTATTTTTTTGTAGATCAAAAAAACTGAAATTCAATTTACCAAAATAAGTAAAAAAAATAAGTTGTTTTCAAAGTTTTTTTCTTTGTCAACTATTTGAATAAATGTGAATTTAAATATTTGAAAATGGTACAAAAATCTTGTGATCAGTTCTATTATGTCCTATGACAGCTAGCATGATGGAGAAGTCATATCGGAAAAGTCTGTAAAATGTTTATCTAAAGCTTTTTGGTACCAAGGATGGAAAAAAGTGTTTGTAAAACGTAACTGTGGGAAATAGTTTTGATGAAATGACTGAGTGTTTTCTAGCCGTTACATTTAGGTATCGCTGCGTCCTCATTTACTATCAGTTCTTGTCAACTTTCTTCTGGAACTGTAATCTGTGAAACTGAGGATAACATTTTCAGGATTTGCTCCAAAACAACATCATCGCTTTTGTTTTGTTTACTGCTGAGGTTAATCAGGAAGTTAACTTTTGAGTGTGAAATTGTTTAAAGTAATACAAATATTTTTTTCCCCAAAATTTGTGTGTTTATCATTTATGTTTTGTTGATTCCACTCTTTTGTTCTAAATAAAGGTGTAAATGATGGTGTTTAATACACATTAAAATAAAGACCCACATATAGCAGACATATTTGTATGAAATACCACATTTTCCAGAGTATAAGTCAGAGGTGGGCAAACTACGACCCGGGGGCCATATGCAGTCCGGTAAAACATTTAATCTGGAATCCCAATTATTGTTCCATCTTCCCTGTATTTCAGGTGTTTCCCCACAGATGGGGCAACATAGAAACATTGACATCCATCTAGAAAGGTATTCTGCATTTATGTGTGTGTGTGTTGTTGTTTTTCTGAAGCTCGTGTAATTTCTGAGTCGGACAGGCATTTGTCTAATCATTCCAAAAGCACATGAATGTAGCATTTCTTTAAGCTTGTGTTTTTCTGAGACAGCCTGCATCCCATTGGTGCAGTTGTAACTAAATCGAAAAAAAAAGTCAGTTTACTTTGAAATAAAAACTCTAAAATTAGCATGTCTTTCTTAAATTTCTATTATGAGATGGATTTCCAAAATACGCCATACATCTGCTCAGAGTCTGTGGCCCACAGATCAAAAAGTTTGCCCATTATGGGTATAAGTCTTTTTTTTTTTGCATAGTTTGGGAGGATGGATGGATGGATGGATGTTTGGGAGGATTTTTTTTTTTTACACATTTACCCTTTAGCTGATATGTCCCACTAACAACCGCTAGAGGGCACTGTAGTTGTGTGGATCTCCATTTGTTAATGGCTGCTCCTTTGTAGCAATGAGGCTAAAAAAAGTTGACCGTAGCCTCTTCTACAAGTGCCTGAAGCGTCCAGTTTATGAACGTATTTTTAACAAGCTTTGAACATTGAATTGAGCAACGTATATGGTTTTGGCTGCTGTGACTTATACTCTGGAAAATCTGTGAATTGATCTTAATTCGTGAATCAAATCGGATCACCACCCGAGCAACGATCTACAGCACTAATAATGCTTTTGAATTTTTTGGAGTACATTTTGAACTGTTGAGAGTGGTCGAGGTCCTTCACTTTGCCTCCACAGGAACCCTTGAAATACGTTTCTGTGGAGCTCACCTTCCCCGTTACAATCTTTTCATAAATCTGAATGGGTTGGTCTGCAAAGAAGGGGGGGTACCCAGCAGCCATCTCGTATATCAGAACTCCCAGAGCCCACCAGTCCACAGCTTTATTGTAGCCCTGAATAAAAAAAAAAAAAAATAGCACTGCAACCCACAAACAATAACTTAAAACACAATAGAAACTGTGGAGGGAACTTTAAACTTTATGAGTTATTTATAAAGCAGATTGCTTCCTGTGATTTTTTAGCTTGACACTTACTTTACTGAGGATGATCTCTGGCGCCAGGTACTCTGGAGTGCCACAAAGCGTCCAGGTTCGGCCTTTCACCCTTTTTGCAAATCCAAAATCTGTGACCTATGAAGTGTAGACATTTTTTAGCTCAGAAAACTAACTGCACGCTCCATCAAACCTCTGCAGAGAAGTCGTTTATGGTGACTGAAGCATCCTGTAGTCCTTACCTGTATGTAACCCTGGTTGTCAATGAGCAGGTTCTCTGGCTTTAGATCTCTGTAGATTAGGTCCAGTGAGTGCAAGTATTCAAAGGTCAGTACAATCTGGGCAGCGTAGAAGCGGGCGTGTGGTTCACTAAAACACACAAGATCAACGTTTACAGCCAGGGAGTGCTACACAGAAATAATGAGCAAAGTCAGAAATCAAATACCTGAATCTACCGATCCTCCTCAGGTGTGAGAACATTTCTCCCCCAGGCACAAACTCCATCACCATATACAGATTACTGTTATCCTGCAGGGACACCAGACAGATCTTAGTATGGTACATTAATAATCACATGCATAAAAACAGGATAAATGTACTGTGATGGATTAAAACAAAACAAACCTTAAAAGAGTGTTCCAGTGCCACCAGAAAAGGAAAGCTGACTGCTTGCAGGATACGTTTCTCATTCAATGTGTGTTCTATCTGCTTCAGCTTCACTACCTACGAGGACAGAAGAGAGGAGATTCATCTAAACATGTTCCAAAAGTTTCACAACAGAGGATTAAAAAAGACAAGAGGAAATCAAATAAAGATAAACTCGCCTTTATTGACCTCGTATGTTAAACCTTAATGCTGCAGGATCATGATTTATTTATATTGCCATATTTATCCCCCAATTTGGAATGTAAGTAGACTTAGTGTTACACAAACGACACAATACTATGAAAAGCAACATTAAAGCTTTGCATTTATTTAAGGAATGCATTTATGCGGAAATTACTATACCTTCTGTTTGTCAAGAATTTTCATAGCAAAATGCTGGCCCGTATCTTTGTGTTGAACCAACATGACTCTGCCAAAAGAACCTGTGCCCAAGGTCTTCAAACGGTGAAAATTATCCAATGCTGCAGTTTGCTGTAGGAACAAAGACACTAAATTCAAACATTTGTGTAGGCAGACCGAATCAACTTCAGCTTAATGTTTTTATCCAAAATTATCATTAATGAATACAATTAATTTAGTAATTTTGAGTATATTTTAGAAATGCACATATATGCAGTTTTAGAAATGACCAGCAGAGGGCACTGTGCTGTTAAAAGATAACCTTAGTTGTTGCACAGCCTCTTATTGTGCCCTACAGAGCAAGTACATGCCAAAATGAGGGAGAAAAAAAATAAGAAATCTTTTTATGTAACATCTACTTCTTCATGAATAAAATAAAATGAACAAGTGAATAAGATCAGGGAAATGACAAAAAAACTATTGAACAGAAGGGGTCGCTCTCCCACCTGTGCTGGATTCTCCCATTTTTTCAGGAAATCTTCTTTGGCTTTGGCAAGAAACTCCTTCACTGCAAACAGAAACACATTCTGTGTAAATTAAACTGAAATTATTTGTTTGATGTGTGACAATATGAATAATCACATTTCTGCAACACAAAAAGATCTATTGGAAGTTCAGTAATCAGACACATTACATTAAATATATTCACTTCAAGAAAACAAATAGCTTATTCTGTCAGGCAAACTAGAAGGGGAAACTAATGCAACACTATTCTATTATTGGCTACAAACGTTCACCAGTAAAACAGCAAGGATTTGATCAGACAAACTTAAAAGGCACAAAGAATGTCTTTGAAGGTCCCTGGACAGTTTGGAAAAATCCAACACAGAACTTGATTCCCAAACCAGCGTGTTTGCATAAACTCCTAACATGTCGACTTAATATGTTTGTGCTCAAATTAATATCAAAGCTGAACTTGGGATGTTTAATGTTCCAATTAGAAATTACTTCATTTTAAATCAGGAAATCAACATTAGAAGAATCAACTAATTGTTTTTTGACCAATGCAAAAATAGGAAACTAGTCTTAAAGATCCACTCTGATGAAAATTGTGTTTTGGATATTTTTAACATGTTATTTTAGTATTTTTCTGATGGAGGACACACATAAGGAAATTCAGCTTAAAATTGCATTTGAGTATTTATTTGTCCATATCGTTGTGGATCAGGAGCAGATGATAAAATGCTGTTAGAAAAAGCTTGTAGGTCGCTGCTCCGCTCCATTCAGATGCATCCATTTGCAGACATAAATATCCAAATACCTCTTTGTTTTCCTCGTCTGAGCAGGCATCGGGCTCATAACTACAGCTGGATAGCTTCAATATTGCACGCCATTTTTGTTACACTGGTAATGTTAGGTTGGAGAGGGGCTAAAAACTTGCAATAGAGCAGGAAACAGATGGATGTTTGGAAGCAGGGGCGGGCTTACTCCGCACCAACAGTCCCGCCCACAATTCAGAGACGAAATTCTACTGAACTCCCTCCACTCTGCAAAAACGGTGCCCTAGAAAACAACTAAAAAGTGCATAAACATCGTTAAAAGACCACTTTTACAATAGATCAAAAGATGATCAGAGAGGCACTTTAAGTTAAAGACGGACGAATGCCTTATAAATAATAAAAGTATATATTTCCTTAATTTAATAGTAAAAATTGCTGTCCAGTAAGTGCAAAATACACACAAAATATTTGCAATACATGTCAACAGACAAACTGACAGATTATTTAGAAGAGAGTACACATACTGCCAAATGGAGAAGTTCATTTGACCTCTTATCTTTATAGAAGCTAATCACATCGCTGTGTGGGAACATGCAGATTACCAGCCCTTCCTCATTCCTCTTTACCAAGTATGCAGTGCAGTAGAGCCGACGGACAGCAGTTTACTCAGTTTGACATAAGACCGATAAAGTTTAATATACTTTTCTTCTTTTGAAGGTTGATATAATCACTGATTGAATATATGCTGTGCTGAAAAACAGAAAGACGGTTTTAGTTAATGAATGTTGGATTTTGTGTGTCAAAAATAATCAATGTAAACCCACAGCCTAGAGCAGAGTTTAGATAAAACCAGTCAGATGTCAATAGCTAAAGTGCACAGCAAATTATTTATCAGTTTGATGGTATAAATATTTACGCGACACCGACACTTGGATGTTTAAATTTTAAGACTGAAAGCCGTGTTATCACAAGCAGGGAAAACAATCCCAACATGAATGTCTAATGGAGCCCGTCTGCAGCTCACACTCCAGAAACTGTACATAAGCCTAATCCTTATTTAGCTGATCTAATTTCCTGCAAACTCTCTGCAGACTTGCAGCTCCAACAATAGGATGGGAGAAAGCCAGCAAAAATGGCTGAGACCAAAGTTCACATAAACATCTCTGCAGCGCTGCTGCTCCCACAGAAAGCTATGAAAGCCACAAAGGAAAAGTCATTTTCCGTGGAAGTTACTAGACTTCCAGTTCCAAGCAGAGACAAAAATAGAGCTAAAAAAAGAAAAGATGCAATTGTGTTGAGGAAAATCATAGATCCTGGCTGCTTTAGAAGCTTCAAATGACCGACACTTCAACAGACAATCCTTTCAGTTTCAATTCCTTACCATCTGGAAGGACTATGGGTATCTCTGGCGTTGCTGCATCTGCTGAGCGTGACCCTGATTCACTTGAGCGCGAGGATGACTCCCTCTTCCCTGCATGCCTTCTGGAGCTCTTTCTGTCACACATCAGCCTTGAAAGGTCTCCCTGTACTTCTTCCTTTGCCTCCTTTTCACAGCCACTTACTCATGACCTAGCCTTCTGTGAAGCACCTTGGATAAATCAGGGCTCCACACAAATCTACAAAAAGCAGTCAAGTGTCTTGGCTGGCAGGATGGGTCGAGTTATCCTGGTAACTGTGGCTTTGTTAGCAACCGAGCAGAAAAAGCAGAAGCCTTCCCCGAGAGCGCCGAGTGAAGGACAGCTCGCACTGATCAACTGGACCCTCGCTTGGTTTGTATCAATATTTATTCTGAACAAAAAGTGCCGTTCCCTCTCATGTCAAACACACACAGAAACGTATGCACACACACACACACACACACACAGGCTATATATTGATCCAAACAGGGGCATAATCAGCAAGGGGAGGGGCAAAAACAAGCGGGTATATTTAACCAACCCAGAGACAAAGTCCTATGGAAAACTAGGCCTGAGTGAAGACCCCGGAGATGAACCGCACAGATCTAGATGCAACTGTCCATAATTAGCAGAACCAATCAAATCTTTGAGGAGAAACTTCTACAGATGCTTTTCAAAAACATTAAAGTGGCACACTCTGGAGACGAACGGGAACAGTCACAGTCAAACTTTCTCTCCCTGCCCAAATGCACTACAGTCTATGTGGTG
>NC_050519.1:9903556-9905074 GCF_002922805.2 Oryzias melastigma
CTTCTCCCTCCCCTAGGCCTCACTGGCCTACTCTGACGCAAAAAACAGAGAGGTTATATTAGGGTGAGCTGACCGACATTAAATCACAAAGCGCGCCAAATCAGGTCTCCGTCAGAACTGGGCCTTGATACGAAATGAATAAAGACCAATTAAACACATAAGAAAACAGTAACACGGAGACGTATGCAACTCAAAAATTCATTTGGAAATGTGAAAAGGATAATCAATTTTCATCAGCACTTGAATACAGCCAGAGGACATTTACTTGCAATGGAAAACTGTTTTATAATCTACTACGAGTGTGAAGCTTAGCAGCAGGAAACAAGCAAGTTTTACATTCATTTTACATTTACACACTTTTTTTGCAGGGGCTACTTCCCTTGAATCCATTACTTTCACTGGTTAGATATGAGGAAGATTCATTTCCCAATTATCCCTAAATTGAAGTCTTATCGTAAGCACGGATCGGCTCCATGCTGATTGGACTGCTGCAGTTCTCAGTTCCCTGCGGATTTTCCTGCTATGTTTTTAAATGGAGACAGCAAGATTTCACTGCAGGTGGGGATTAGCCACTCCTTTTAATGGCATTACGTAAAACCACTGTGACCGAGAGTCAGATCGATAAGAACTCTCAAGCATTCCCTTAGTTGTAATCAGCAGGATCTGAAATGAACTTTTTCATTAACCAGTTAAGGGGACTGGAGGAGAAAATACATCCATCCATCTAGTAAAGTCTTAGTATCAAATACACTAATGGATTTAAGAATTTTAAATAAAGTAAATCTACACATTTACAAAAAATGTAATACTTTTAAGTTTACAAGCTGTTATCTCTGTAATTATAATCCACAGCCTCCTTAAAGAGTACTTAAAAAAACGTGAAAATTTCTAATAATTCAGCCCAATTCATTCCTAGGGATGCAACGATATATATTCTTAGGAGTGGGTTCAAACTTTAATTTTTGGGTTAAGGTTTTGTTTCAATTCAATGTAAAAAAAAAACAAAAAGAAAAACAACTAAAATTTCAGATATTTTTTTAAGTTGCTGATACACAAGTAACAGTAGAGACAAAATACTTTTCGTTTGGCTTGTATTAAGCCTGGTATAATGTCATTTAGCACAATGCGCGTTTGACACTTTCAGTAAAAACCATAGACTGTATATACTGGTACGCAGTGGGTAGTTGGTTTTAAACATTTAAACAGAGATTTGGGGCATCCTTATTTATTCCTACTTAACCAAAATCTGTTTACTATATTCCTTGTCAAACAGATCAGAAAAGTAACAAATTAAATCTTAAATTAATATTTCTTTTTGTGTGAGCACAAAAAAAACATACGATCAAGGCATTTAGTGTATATATGGTCTATTATTGGAAGGACAAACTACTTGGAATGTGTATTGGCAAGAGTCTGGTGATGCGATAGGCATCACAATGCCCGGCTCATGATAGGGTATTAACCGCGACATCTCCCAAGACTGAATCGATTTTTCCCCACACCCCTACAAACTACAAA
>NC_050519.1:9905145-9937240 GCF_002922805.2 Oryzias melastigma
CTATAATAAAGTTGTAGGATCTCATACTCTGATTGCTTTCAGCAATCAGACAAAAATAGGGACTAATGGAATCCCAAATCTTTAGAAAATAGAATTTATGGAAACACATATGTTTAAAAATGACATACCTTAGGTCATCTTAAACTTTTTTTTGTATTATTATAAAGGATACTATAGCTTCAAAATGGTTAGACTGTTGTACTTGAATCTAGACTTTTAATCTACAGGTCCATTAAACATTGTGTTAACAGTTTGTGTCCATGTTCCCTCCCATTGACAAAAAATACAAAAAGGAGAATTTTTGGACTTTCCCCCTCTTCTCTGAAATCTTTAATTTTGCTTCTTTTCCAAGTTTTTTAGACTTCTGAGAAATAGCTAAATGAATATCAACAACTCAGTTAAACTATAATCACAGTAAATTTGTAACAAAAGTTTGTTTAACTACAGGCAGTAACCAAGCTACTAAATAAACCAGGTGAGTGCAGACAGAACAAGAAACCCTCAGACATTTATAGAAAAATGTTACACTTTTAATGAATGCCATTTCACTTTTTGGTCCAGTTTGTGGGGTGTGTTCAGACTGGTAATGTCCGTCGGTCCTGATAGTCCGCTTAATTTGGTTCCAATCAAGTCCTGAACCTTGCATTTGGTCTGTGTTCAGACCTCCGTCAAATCGACTTTGCTGTACCTGGAAACAAAACCACGTAACTGAAGATCTCTTCAGTCATTGGCCAGGAATTACGAGGGCAGGGCAAAGCAATGACAGGAATAACAGGGTCCTTTAGCGAAACTTGTTGGAATAGTTCACCAATTCAAATTTATACTTTGCTGACTAATTTTTAATGTCTGTGTCAACATCAGATGTAACACTTTATTACTACTTTGGTACAGCAGAGGCCTGCTGCAAGGTAGTTACTGAGAAGACGATGACTAAGAAGGTACCTTGATAAGTGTTTATGACATATAGATTGTTGGGAAAACAGTGTGAGAAGCAATATGTACCACGTTAAAGGTTACTATAAATAACCTGCATTCACCCGACCACAATTCAATGAGTTCCTGTGTCTCATTGTTGTACCACTACTGTGTTTACATGCGGTAAATGGCCGGCTACAAGAGGGCGTTTCGGTTACTTGTTCTGTTCCCAGCACATAGCCCATTCAGACTGAGGAGTCTCAGCGAACTGAAGCTCAGTCCGATTGGAAACAAACCAGAACCACCTCAAAAGATGGGTCCCAGAGCGGTTCCTGGTCCCAGACTAGCGTCTGCTTGGGTGTATTCAGACTGAAAATTTGACATAATTTAACTCTGTGGAAATTAAGAAAAAAAAACGTTTAACAGAAAAGAATGGGTATAATGGGAGGAGCCAAAAACAAGTGATGGATACATTATTAAAAAAATGAAATGTGAAACACTCGTTAAGTTTGCTTATTGATTATCTGAAGGATTAGTGATGCAAGATTTGAAACATTGCTAAGTTTAGAAGTTTATTAATCTGATTAACATAGCCAATAAGTCTAAACAAGCTTTATTTTATTTAGTTTTTTTATGTAAAGTATTTCATCCTGACAAATCCTGTTGTGCATATGCAATTTATTCTAAAGCACGATCAGTCTTTAACAGTAAGTGAGAAATTCCTTTCTTTCTAAAATTAGCACAAGGTGCAACAGAATAAAATAGCTCCTGAAGTTGCTCTACTTGTATACGTTTGCATACCTGGCCATTAACAGGACATTAGTACCCATGCCAACAAAAACAGAATAATAACTTTGGCTTAGTCAGTCTAAGGGATACACAACATACACTCCAGCTCCACCTATAACAATGTCTCCAACTCTAGAGAAAACTCACTTAAGCTGAAAGCCACTAGCTCCTCCTGTGGTTGATAATGTCTTCCCTCTCCACTGCTTAAGTCCCCAAGGCAGGGTCCCGTCCGGTGAAACAACTTTCCAGCCAGTTTATGAATAACAGACATCCTACAAGGCTGGAAGAAGCCAGCAAAAACTCCAAGAACACTTCAGGACTCCCCTACGTCCAGGTTTTTTACTAATTTAAAACACTAAAAAAGTATGGTGTTGTTGGGCTTTAACTCCCAACTGACTGGCTGTTCGTTGGAGTAGTAAAGGAGATGGCCGACTGTGCAGAGCCTGGGCTGGACCTTCCTTGCTCTTTCACTTCCTGCTGCAGCTCAGGCGTTCTGTCCAGCCTGCTTTTTCCTGTGGGCCACACCAGCACAACACTCCGTCTCTGACTGAACACTGTTCCAACAAATTATATCAGTTCTACTAACTAGCAGAAAAGGCAGCTTCTCTTAATGTGCCCTATGTAAGGAAACAAAGCCCTGGGTACCATAACTGTCCATAATCCTATCAATAATTATCAAATACAAACTTTTTAACCATCTTGTATTTGTTCTTTACACATGTCTTCACACTTTTCCTTTATTCCTTCACTCTATCACACAAAAATTGCTAAATTAAAATACTACTTATTTTACTTAATAAATAAAAGTACACAATTTGCTTGGGAGAAACTAGTTTGGTTTATGTATATATATATATATATATACATATTGTTTCTTGCATGTTTGCTTAGATTCATGGCTATTATTTTGTAAATGTCACAATATAAATGTGTATAAGTGGCATCAAATAGCACAGGAGTATTTTAATGCATTTTTCCATAATTACCATTTTTAAGCATTACAAAAAACTTTTTTTTTTTTTTTTAAATCGTGCTGTTTTTTAAGCCACCAATGAGTTCATCTTACAGAGACTGGAGGTCATTCTTCACACCTACTCTTCACCAGTAACAAGAAGCTGATGTTCATTTCACAGATACCTGCTCAAACTCTGCACACTACAAAAAAATGGGGCACAAATAAAGACAGGCCACTGTCCTTCAGTGTTTTCTAAAGAAAGAGACAAATAATAAAAAAGAGGTTTGGACTGAGACTTTGAGCAGCAGAAAAAAAGAACAGTACTGGAGAAATAAGTTCAAGTTCTACCACAAACTACCTGTCAGACCTGCTGAAATACAAAATCAATAAAAGAAGTGGTGTGGCGAGAAAGCGCACTAAAGTAACGCAGAAACCAAAACATCATAGCACAACCCAAAGAAATTCAAGAAGACACAAGAAAGTCATCGACTTGCAGCAGTATGAATAAACTGGGAATCTTGATGAAAGGTATTATTTCCAAGTGGAGAAAACTTGGTGTAGTTCTGAGTGTTTCCAGGAATGGCCGGCCATCAAACATTATTTAAGGAGTACAATGAAGATTCATTCATAAAACTTAAAACCAATCACACACTTCACCTGCCTTAGATAAAAAAATTCAACATAATAGTATTAAAATGACAACCATAGGATGGGTTTCAGGAGTAAAAAAGATAGAAAACTATCTCCCAACTTTGCAGGTTTAGAGTAAAATGTGAATTTTCTGGGAGGTATGCATCTTCCATCAACAATATTTCCTAAAAAGCAAAACATCTGAGCAAAAGTTCAGCATAGTGGGGGTAAAATATGGTTAGGAGCTGCTTTTCTATGTAGCTCTGTGAACTAATTCTACCAAGAAGAGAGAGAAAAACACCTTTGCAGCTATGTGGAAGATTCAGTTGGATTTGCCCCGGGCTTAAACGTTGTTGTTTCTCTCAAACATGCCCTGACCAAAGGGTAATTACCTTTTTGAAAAATGCCAGGCGTGTTTGGAAAGCTTTCTTTTTCTCTCGCTCTGCACATTAGTCACTTCATACTTTTTATTTCCCTGTGTTATTTTTTTTCCTAAAATAAAATTGATTATCAATCAGCATAAATTATGTTGGACAAAAATAATGAAAGAAATCAAGTGGGAGCACAGACTTCTTCACAGCGTTGTGCATGCATGTGCCCTTGTGCCAAAAGTTCCTCGTCACATGTTGCTCAAGAGACTTCTACTCGAAGTTTTAGCCTGGAGAAGATCACCCTGGTGTGTCATATGATGCCTCTTTCACAGATAATAACCAGTTCATCTCCTTTTTATGTGAAGCTCAATGCTGAATTCCACTGAGATTTGAAACATTACTTAAAACAAATATAAGAGGGGGAGAAAAAAATCCCAAATATACATTTAATCTAAACCTTAAATAACAGTGTACAAAAAGAACGTTTTGTCCTGAAGTAATAAAGTTATGTTTAAAAAATGGAGACCAGAAAACAATTCCACACAAGCTTCCAATAAAACTGCAACCTTTCATAACCTTGTTAGCATAGAGAACATCTGCAAGAAAGAAACCACAAGAAAACCTATGACTGTTGTATAAGACTGGCTATCGTCATCGCCACTGGTATCTCTGAATACAACCTAAGGCTTTCAATCACGAGCTTTCCCACAGAACAGGAAAAGAATAGCATCTGCAACGCTCTGGCTGACATGGTTTGACAATTCAGCCCAAGTTTTTGAGCTGTTCACGTGCAATTTGTAGTTTCTAGCCATTTTATAAGACATTAGAGCAGTTTATTTACTCTTGGGAAGTTGAACTTAAACTTGCATGCACCTTTGGAACATGAAAACAGCATCTAAAAGATTCCAGGCCGTACTGTAATACAAAACTAGTTAATGCATGTAGGGGTGCAGGGTACTCACCACTTTCCATCTCATTGCCCTTCTTTGCGGTGGGCGTGTTGCCCATGGTGGCAGGCTGTCGGTGGTGTCCCTGGACTTGGAATGAGTTTACTTCTTAAGTCGTTCAGTTATGCTACACTGCTAATGCAGCCGTTTGACACAATATAGCCAAACGAGCAGCTACTAGCTAACAGCTGTCATTATTCTTAAACGAGTACTAATGTATTTACCACACTAGCCCCCCAGTATAAATACAAAAGAACTCTGGCGAAGCGAGTGAAGTCCAAGTCTGCAGCGAACACAGGCGCTTCGGGTTAGCAAGGTTGGCACGTTAGCTAGCCACTGGAAGCTAGCGGTATTCCTTAAATAAGTGTAGCTCCCGAGTTCCAAACAAGAGCAGACAAACTCCGATGTCACTTGACTGTCCTTCTCTAAAAATGCTCCTTTCTTTAAAAATCCAAGTCGAAAAAAGATGCTCCTGTATTTCGAAATAGCAAGCTAACATTAGCTTTTAGCTTCTTTTCTTTCGATTTTTGGCCTTAGCTAACCAGGTGCTATTTCTGTGTGGGTAGGCCTTGTCAAGCTGAGAAAAGGACAGCCAGATGGATATCAGCGTAAGTTTTTTTTTCCACCGCCGGTCACCAAAAACAATAGAGCTCCATTCGTTCCAAAGCCAGCCGTCAAATGCACCGGTTTCCTTGGACAACCAGCTAATAGACGAGTATTCTGATCAACAGACCCCTTCCATTAATCTTCAGACCGCAAGGGAAACTCCAGTCATCCATCCCCTTAGTCCCGCCTTTGCTCAAACATGAGTGGCTACGTTGACAACTACATACGTGACAGATGTCGAGTTCTCCTACCTGATTGGCCAAACGTCAGCACATCAATATATCCTATTGATGGGATTGGTCCGTTAAAACGCTTCAGCACCGCCTCTCTGATTTATTACTAGACAATACGCCCAAAACGAGTCTTTTTTGTTTATATTGGCAAGGTATGCTTAAATGTCGCCAAGATTTTAATCGAAAAGCTTCCAATCTGTCATTTTTTTCTTTTTACAAATAATTTATTTTAGCAAGTAAATAAACCCTTCACCTACCAAACTGTGATTGGACGTGACGTTAACACAAGCTATTTTTAGAAAGGTGTGAAAATATGAAGAGATCGCAAATATTTCTGTTGCACAGGTGGTACTCTTGTGAATAGAGCTACAAAATGAAAAAAAAAAAAAAAAAAGCATTTCTTACCAGCTGCTGTACATAGTAAAAAAATAGACATCCAGAAAAATGTTTTTTAATAGATACAAAATGAGGTTACTTTTATTTAAAAAATAAAACTGCAAACAGGGGAAAGGCGTGGGAAGTTGTTTGGGAAAGATAATAGCTTAAAAAAAAAAGTCCACCCAGAACTCTATAATTTTACATGAACACAATAAGTGCAATTTGAACACAAATATAGTGACAAATTATCATATTTTTGTTCAATGTATTGTAATCTCAGAGTCAAATTCCTCTTAAATGTACATCCTTTTCAACAAAAACAGAAAATCTATGAATAACATATTGTTTCGTTTAAGCTCAGTTGAAAGATTTCATGCAGTTTCAGTTCCACTCTTTAATATTGCTTTCAAACTCATGGCAAGAACTACTTTTTAATACACAATCATGTTCACCATGTCCTTGGAAAACGATGTTCGCTAAAGCCCAGGTGAGCTAATTTTTTTTTTTATAAGTATAGGAAGAGGTAAGGCAGGGAATACATCCTTTCATCTACGCTAAAATGTCCATGGGCATTCCGCCATAAGGTCTTGTGCTCGAGTTTGCCGCCTTCTGAGGCAAATTTATAAGCAATCCATGGAGTTATCCGGTAGGTGCCCCAAAGGTGGGGCTTTGCCTGGCAGACAGGATGGAGGGAGCATGGAGTTTGACGTAGGATCAACATTTTCAGAATCTTCCATTTTCTCTGTACAGCCTTCCCAGTTTATGTGGAATCTGGTTACACGTGGATTCGATGCTAGAATATTTCTCTGGAGCTAAAATGAGAAAACAAAAACCAAAAAAGGAGACATAAATAAGTATTTCTGTGGTTTTCTAAAGTAACTGTGGGAAAAAAGACAAATGTAAAAATAGTCAAATATAAAAGATCTGTTATTGCTCATTAATGTATATGTAACCAACAGTGTGAAAAGTTTATTTGGGCATCAGACCTCTAAAAAATGTGACACCTACAATCTAAACTGTATGTCACTAAAGCAAAGCTCACAGAGACTTACTATTGAAAGTACCACCTCCATGATAGATTTGACAGCTTGAAACATCAAACTTGACAATTGAAATAAAGTGAGAATGGGAATCAAATCATCAGAAGAGTGAAATGCTTTAAAATCCCAGGTTTAATGGCAGCAAAATCCAAATTTAGAGAAAATTAAAGAATCTTTTGGAGGCTTCAGTAGCTTGTAACAGGTTATGGAATTGTGTTTTATTTCAGTCAAACTTGTTCAGGTAGTGCATTGAACATGGAATGTGGAAAAAAAAGCTAAGTACCACAAATTATAACTTTTTGTGAAAAACTGATGCAAGTAAAAAAAAAAATTAAAGAATAATTCAGATAAGTTTTGTTAACAAGAGCAACTATCTGGTCTAAACTGAGTAATAGCTTAAGTTAAGTTGGTATAGTAACAATGGTTATAAAAAAAGATACAGCAGAATTCAAGTATAAAGATACAGCACACCATAAAAGAAATGTCAAAAATGAACTATTAGAATTACCTGTGTGTAGTCTGGCTTGATGGGTGGATTTTCACGCAGCTCTGGACCTGTGTACTCATTGTTCACATAGTAACCAATGCGGATAAACTCTTGGCCACGGTAGGTGCAGGTAATTAGCACTACTGTTACTCCAACAGCATCACTTTCAGGAATCAGGGCCGTGTTCGGAGCATCAGCCTGCAAAAATAAAATGATTTTTTTGTTTTTCATTTCTCTTGTATCCTAAAATTTAACAGGTGTAGTATTTCACTTTTATAAATTAATCTAAAAAAGGAAACATAAGCAAAAGGCATAAACAAGATATTAAAAAAATGTTTTTTTTTAAATGAGTGTTTTGATGATTGATTTTGCTTTTACAACCAAAAGAGCACATCAAAAAAGAAAAAAATTGGATTTGAAATGAACCCACCTGAAACACAAACATATGTCTTCCAGCAGGGACTGGACCAACCAGGACTGAATCCAGGATTTGATCGTACTCTTCACTCTCCGCTGATCCAACATATATAATTTTCCATTCCAGGTCTAAAAACAAATACATAAAAAAGGGATTACTTGCATGTAAGGGTATTGTGCAATGTTGATTTTCTGCATTATTTATATTATTTTTTATTGCATATTTAGCTATATTCATATTCAGTCTATTTTGCTATTCTATTTTATTACTTTATTTTGTTATTGTATTTTACTTATTTTGTATTTTACTGCTGTACGGACGCTGGTACTTGAATTTCCCTGAGGACCTCCAAAGGGATTAATAAAGTATTTTCTATTCTATTCTAATTTTCTAAATATGTGCAACCAGTGCTGAGCTTGGCAGCATGGATCCAGTGGAAGGTTAAGGTTAGAGTTTAATACACTAAATGGTTCCTGAGCATGCCTGCATCTGCAGCTCACTGCTCTCCCAGAACATGGATCATCAATGGAGAACAAATTTCACACACCAAGACATGGGACAGCTAAAGTTTAACTTTAAATTTGTGCAGCCTTGGATGCACTTAAAATAGGTGCGGGCAATGCATCTTAGCTGTGTGCATTATGTGTGGCTAATGTGAATTAGCATCAGTTTTTGTGTTAAAACAAGTACTTTGTATTTTAAAAATTATAGGGGGGAAAAGAAGCTTTGACGGTGTTTATTAACTTTGTTTACAGTATGGTTGGCCTTGCCTGCTTTAAATTTATTTCGGAACTGCTTTCTGCTGGTTAGCTGACTCAGGTGCCACTTCATTCTGACTGACTGAACACACCTGATCCAGGTAATCAAGTGCACAGATCTATGTGCGCTTGAAACTTTAAAGTAGAACTAAATCATCTGGTAAAAAGACAAGTTTTATGAAAGTTCAATTGAAAAGTCTGTTAAAAAAAAGTTTGTGTGCACATTATTATGTTAAAGTTTGCCTTGAAATTGTCAATGTTGTGTTAATTGAAGTTCTTTACTTTGTTTATAATAAAAACTCCACTTTCAGATAGTTTTTTTTGTTTGTTTGTTTTTTTAGAGTTCATTGACAAATAATGTTTTCTATTAAAACTCAACGACGCCACAGTGAGCATGCTCTGCTGTATACTAGGAGGTCACGAGGCCTGTGTTGAATTAAAGTTGTGAGCTGCGTGCACTTTTGTGATAACATGTTGTGTATTTATGCGATACGTTATCTTTGGGCAGCGCCAGAAATAAACAACATATTTACCCTAACAGCACCGCTTTCAGAAGTGAAAAACTTTAAAGTTATAAAGTATTGATGACACTTTGTTAGCCGTTAAGCTAGTTAATGAAAATGAGAGTTTCACTTTAGCCTCAGATAGGCAAGACACATAAACAAAAAAAAAAAAGCACTTACCCTCGGGGAGGTCTTCCATGCATTCAAACGTTATTTCAAACTGAAATGGGTTTCCAAAGGGACTCGGGTTATCTAGAACAGCCACATTCAACACCTGTACCTTCGCCATTGTTGCTAGGGCGCTAAAACGGTGGAATCAAATCAAGACACCAAACCTACTGTCCCCGAGGAGCCCCAAGAAAGAACGCCGGATGTTAACAAATTCACAACTAAAGTTTTGACTCACATTGACTTTTTTCATACGCTTAGTTTTACGCTGGTCACGTTGTCACTCTGAAGTAAAACGGGAAATGTTAAATACAAATTACGGATATTTTTGCCGCTCTCCCGCCGCTTGACTGTCCTACCCAGCTTTCACTGCGACTACGGCAAGCTGTAAGTAAAGCGAAGCGCCGAATTTGCCCAATTGGCAAGTTCTCTCTGCTGACCTCTAGCGGCAAAAACACGAACAGCTTTGGTTCTAGATTCTAGATTCCTCGAGTATTTGTGTTATTTGAAAGTATATTTTTTAATTATTATTTAGTTAGAAATAACGCATTTACTCGATATAATTAAGTTGTATTTTTTTTTTCAGGCATCTGCTGCTTTTTTCATTCAATTTATCATGGCTGACCATCACCAACACAACCAAATGATGTTATTTTGAGCTCTGAATCAAGCATTTTTTCATTTATTTCAAATAAACTGTGCCCACATTTGGAGGCCAAATCAGTTTCTAGTGTATTTGCACTGACACTGACGTAACATCACATTTTAACAATTTGTTTTTTAATATAATTTGTGTTTGATGATTAGATTCAAAGTCAATATTTGTTTATTTTGAATGATCCGATTCATTGACCTATCGATCCATCTTTTGCAAAAAATTCAACCAGTGTGACTCATTGCTGGCTACTGAAGAGTGCAGGTGAAGTTTTCCAGATTGTATTTCTTGCAAGATAATCAAGTGAAAATTAGATTTGTGTACAAATAAAAGAGGTAAACAAGACTTTATAGCAAATCCATTCATATTTTAGTCATAAAGTTAATTCCCTGTTGTTTATTCGCATATATAATACAAATTAACAAACATTTCATTAGTACATTTCACCACATGGTCACACGTCTTTGCAGAATTCCATAAGTTTACACAAATTGTACTGTAATGATGGCTTGATCCTTTTTTGCTGCCATCACATGTATTTTTCCCTGTGATGGCACTTTCTTTTTACTAAAATAAGACAATAATAAAGTCAATATAGACCAATATTAATAATATTGCTTATTTTATTTTGAAAGTATATTTTTGATTAACAACTTATCCCTAAATCAATCTGGTTGGATTATAGGGAAATATATCGATTAACCAATTAAGGTTTAGGCATTCATACATGTTTTAAATTATATTTTAATATTTTTTTAACATTATGAATCAGTTTACTTTGAAAAAATTCAATTATTTTCGTAAAGGTTCTTACAAGCTAACAGTAGGTGGTTCATTCATCACTGGTGGGATTCAGTAAAACAGGAGTTTTCTATTCAAGCATCCTGGTTCTTCCAAAAGTCTGATCGCACTCTGTCCCACACGACCAGGACAGATTAGCTCTGACATTTTCTTTGCCTCCCTCAGTCTGAAACGGGGAGATTAGGTGAGGATTAGGGTCCGGTGGACCAGCTGGCCTCAAAATTCATCCTCCAAATATCTCAGGAATGTTGATATGCCTGCACTCAATGGGAGACCTGAAACCTGGTGGGGGCGCTGTTCTAATAGAGCCACCACCATCAGGCGGACAGGTTGCTAGGTAAGCGCGCGCGAGGCAGGGAGCGCGAGGCAAAGCTGGCAGGTTGGAGCAGGTGGAAGGAAGGGAGAGAGGAAGCTGGCGCGCGGGAGGCGACCGCAGGTCTGAACCGAACGTAGTTTCCACCCGAGAACATAAAAGTTACAAAGACTTTTTTGGGGATATTTGGAGGATGGTTTTCTATTTTTGAATAGTAACAGGAGAGGAAGCCGCTCTGCTTCAGTGAACGACTCTTTTCCTCGACTTTGTACAAAGGGGGGTTTGTCTGCAGGTAGATAACTGTGCGCAGGTAAGGTAATACGAAACTGAATCACGTGATCTGAGGAAAAAAATCGTCTAAAAACTACTTCACCTCAAAAAGCTTCGTGAAAGGAACCATTTACCCTTTTTATGTTATTCTTTTTCATTTTAGTTGAAGGTGAGGAGGAAGCTTAGTGGAATCCACCTGCTCGATGGATCCATCCGGAACCAGCTGAATCCATAGTTAGGTTTGTTTACTCTTTCTTAACACTTTTCTGAAGGCCACAGTCACAAAGCGACTGATTCAGAGCTTTATTTTTAGGGATGATGAACGTTTCCGTGAATAGATTATTATTTGTGCGGTCGCAGCAAATTTGACGGTGATTCAACCTGCGGCTGGTTCATTGTCAGTATGGTAAACGCGTATTTTTGCGCACACTGGTTGTCCCAGCAGGTGCTTCGTGGAGTCAGGGACATGGATCCAAGCTGATGGTCCCCCCACCACCCATCCAGCAGACATGGAAGCCCCCCGGGATGTGGTGGCCCCACCTGGACTGGTCTTTGGGAGCGTTTTGCTGCTTGGACTTGGCATCAGCCGTGCGTGGGGTGAGTTCACGGCCCTTCCTATAACACTCCCATTCAAATGAGCCTCCCTCCTGTCCTGACCACACCCGAGCACACATTACCAAATCTTTCTGTGACTCTGAGAGATTCACTGGATAAACAGCAAACCTGCATTGACCTGCCGTGTATTTTAAAGATATTAAAGCCTCTGCCTCTATAGTGGCTATGTTTACCCCCTCCCCATGTGTTATCAAGTTGTACCTTTGTCCTTGTAAAGCGTAATCTTTAGTGAATGATTGACTCAGAGGAAGTGGGGGTTGAGTGTCAGTTTTCAAAACAAAAGTCTCTATTTAGGGTCATTATTTAAATACCAAACACAAAGTGAGTATTTTTTTCCCTTTGCTATTGTTAGAAGCAAAGTGCTTTTTCTGACTCAGCATTCCTGGGGTTTTTTTTTTTTTTTGTCATTTGCTCTGCTGATTAAAAAGTTACAGCAAAGCAACTTGGTGTAGTCGAGCGATCACATGGCTGCTCAAGGATCAAATAGCTGGAGCTGGTGCTTGACTGGAGGAGTACCCCATAGTTATTATAAATAACTCTGCTCGGAGGTAAAAGTGTTCTGTGCTGTACGGTACATTTAGTTTCCCTCAATTTGACCTGTGTGGGCAACAACAGACCATAAGGAATGCATGAAAGGGAAATACGCTTTGATGGGTCTTTAATGGACGATCAGACGATCAGAGTTGCTGCTTTCCAGTTGACTAACAGTTGATTGATTCATGCATAAAGGAAACCTGACTCAAACAAGCCCCTTGGATGCTTCTGAGTTGTGGGCGGGACTGTTGTAAGTAAGCCCGCTCCCACATCCTGTCATCCATCTGTTAACACAGCCACTCATGCTCCCAACCTAACATTATCAGTGCAACAAAAATGGCGACCAATATCGGAGCTATCCAGTCGTATAATTTTGAACCTGATGCAGGGTCGGCCCTAGGCATTGCGGACCTAGGCAGCTGCCCAGGGCACCATCTGCTGGAGGGGGCACCAAATCACAATGATTATAAATGAATGTTTTTTTTTGACACACAACATATATATAAATGAAAAAAGTAGTCAAAGCATTTTTAAAAAGCCTAAAAAAATTTGACATAATCAATAACTTTGTCCGGTGGCCGGGCAGCAGCGCCCCTCCTTACCTGCCGCTGTCTGAGGTGGGGGAAAGGAGGGATGCTCGGTGTTGCTGCTGTAAATTCTTCTTTAAAACTTTTAAGAAAAACAAGCCCTGAGGGACAGCTCTAAGGAAAAAATAGGAAGGAAGAAAAGGAAAAAAACGTCTCAAAGCAGAGGTTCGTCTGTTAGTTTACATACAGTTGCTTGGAAACCCCCTCCCACGCTTTTTGGTCAAAAAAAGGTCTTGTTTTTGGTTAAAAAATATTATTTTTGTGTGTGTGTGTGTGTGTGTGTCTTTAAACCTTGAACAACAAAGATCTTTTACCGTTTAACACTGGAGAAGGGTCTCTTAACACCTACGATGCTAATTACGCTACATGGTAGTGCAGTGGTTGGGGCTCTTACCTCTAAGCACGAAGCCGATCAATGCAAATCCTGTCCTGGAGTCTATTTTAAACAATAATCACAAGTAAATATTTATGTTTTGAGAATCAAAATAAATTAATACTTATTGCAAAATATTCCAGGTAGAGCTAAGTTATAAGTAAAACTCAAAAATATTTTCAAAAATGTGTTTTTTGTTGTTGCTTAAAGATAGTAGACATACTTTATGAGTTAAAATGATGCCATACTGTGTGTGTGTGTTTTTTTAATTTATATCTATGCAACCAAGAATTGAGTACTCAGTTAAAAACATTAAACCAGGTAAATGCACAACAAAAAGCAAATATGATTTTGGAATTTTGATTCAATGAAAATTCACTCCTCTACTCGTCTTTTAGAGGAGATCTGTGGAGATCTATTTGAAGACCCGATGAAAGTTGTGATTTGGGTGTTTTTAATATATCCTTCTGTGCTTTTTCCCATGATGGAAGATATATATAAAGAAAATTAATTATTACAATTATTGGGAATCAGACCAAAAAATGCAATTGGAAAAAGCCTGTATCAGTGACGTAGCTCCTTGTTCCGCTCCATTCTAATTCCTCCATTTGTAGATGACTAGATCCATGAAAGTCTTTGTTTAACTTGAAAAAAAAACACCATTTGGCTCCAAGCTGTACGCCTGGATAGCTCCAATGTTGCTCGCCATTTTTGTTGCACTGATCGGGGCTGTAAGCTAGCAGGAAGGTGTAGACAGATGGATGACGGGATGTGGGAGCAGGCTTACACAGGTCCACAGAAACTAAACAACACAGGATTTATTTATTTATTTTTATTTTAGCTCAAAAAGGCATAATCGTAATTAAAAGGCAGCTGGGAACATCTTCAAAATAGATCAAAAGATGATTGGAGTGAAACTTTAAATAACACACCAACAGTTTAATGATCTTCTGAAAAAACTTTGATGTTTCTTTGTTTTTTTTTAAGGAAATGTAACCACAGATAAATCAAGTTTAGAGGAAAGCAGATCCAATAACACTACGGTAAGTTCACCAGTTTGTCATCCAGAAATATGGGTTGTTGGTTTTTATGTGATTTAATAAAAACGGTTTCTTTTTTAGGGACCCAATATTGCAGCTATTGTGGCCCCGACAGTCACTCTGGGCGTCCTGGCCATAGTTCTTGGTGTTCTCGGTTGGTTGTTCTGTGTGGTGAAGAAGAAAAGACAGACTGAAGGGACGTACAGACCCAGTGCTGAGGAGCAGTCCGGTGCTTGCAGTGTGGCCCCACCAGATGCCCTCAAGCTACCAAAGGAGGAAAGACTTATTTAAGTGCTAAATCACTTTTGAATAATAGAAAAGTGGAGCAAGCGGCCATCGTGGTTAGGTTTGTTTGTATGGATCGGTGACTTCTGATCATGTGTTGATCCATCTCATGATTCTACTTCATCCAGCGCTCCATGCAATGAGGCGTCAAAACCCAACAATGCGCATGTCCAAGGACAAACAAGGAGCAAATTATGATGTGTTTTCCTGCCACTCCATTTCAACAACCACTATATTGTTCCTGCCTGGTACTGGATGGATCTTTTGTCAGGCAGGCCTGAATGTCATTTGTGCAACGCGGAAACAGGAGCTGCAGTATTTTATAACCACTAGAAAGAGTAGAGTAGATTTTTATTCTGTCATTTGCCTTATAATGCAATTCACCACATAGCCTATAGACGACATGAATTTAGATTTTTACGGAAGAAATCTATTTCTGAGTTTTTTTCTTTGATTTTAGTCCTTTATATTTCAGAAAAGACAAAATAAGCACTATTACTATTATTATTTTTTTTACTAATGCACAAAAAACACAATCAATACAAGTTGTGGTGATTTGGAGTGAACTGCTGTAATGAAAATGAAAATTCACATGGAAATTGCACAAAGCAATAATAAGCAATCAAATGTTTACACCTTTAGGTATTTTTTAAGTCACATTGCTGGAACTTTACATTAAAATATTTGCTACATTTGCATGTTTTACAGTGGTTCAGCATGTTTATTTATGCCTTTTCAAGTGTATATTATCACTGTTGATGAAAAAGTAATTAAAAGGATTAAAGAAAAGTAAACTTTCTAAAACTTGATAAAAAAAAGCTAAAATGGGAATGCCATCTTTAACCAGAAACTGTTGAAATTAGGTAGAAAACTGAACAAATTTGGCTTTAAAATGTACCCTTCAAAATAAAAGCATGCCAAAAAGGATTATCACGAACTCCTGATTGCTGTCATTATCAGTTTTGCTTCTTTTTGCTAACCTGAGTTAAATTGATTTGGTTTCAGATGAAGGTATGGATACAGCCTGAGAGATTTAGCAGTTATAAGCAATATTTGCAGTCGTTTATTCTGCTATTTCAGGCTTAAAATATTTTAAGAAAATTGTGGATTAATGTGCAAAGTAAATAATTTTAATATTTTAAGTAAAAATAGCTTCTTATTGTTCTTTAATCCTGTTCTTAAGATCAGTTCTTTATGATGGATAAAGTACAAACTGCATCTCCTTGGTCCACTGAGGTGTTAGATGACTAAGTGAAGCAGGAAGTCAGAGGCATAAAGGAGGCTTTTCAACATGATTTTAATCTTTCAGAACTTCACAGTCAAAGTCATTTGCTTCCATGGATGAAAAGGCAATGACAGGAGAAATGCCAACAATCCAGTGCATTTACAACATACACAATTTAAACAAAACTTTACCAATAACAGTTAGTAAGCAAGTTTCAATGTCTAACACTAGATCACTAGAACTAAACAACAGTGAACTAGGTGGGTGATCAGTGCAACGTTCAACTTAGGATGGATGGATTGGGGGGGTGAAATGTGGGTGTGGTAGCTGCCTTTCAGGCTTTATGCAACTTCTTCCTCGCCCTCTTCCTCAAACTCGCCCTCCTCGGCGGTGGCGTCCTGGTACTGCTGGTACTCAGACACGAGGTCATTCATGTTGCTCTCTGCTTCGGTGAATTCCATCTCGTCCATCCCCTCGCCCGTGTACCAATGGAGGAAGGCCTTACGGCGGAACATGGCGGTGAACTGCTCGGAGATCCGCTTGAACAGCTCCTGGATGGCGGTGCTGTTGCCGATGAAGGTGGCTGCCATTTTCAGGCCGCGTGGCGGGATGTCACAAACGGCGGTCTTCACATTGTTGGGGATCCACTCCACGAAGTAGCTGCTGTTCTTGTTCTGGACGTTCAGCATCTGCTCGTCCACCTCCTTCATGGACATGCGCCCCCTGAAGACCGCGGCCACGGTGAGGTATCGGCCATGGCGGGGGTCGCACGCTGCCATCATGTTCTTTGCGTCAAACATCTGCTGGGTGAGCTCTGGAACGGACAAGGAGCGGTACTGCTGGCTCCCCCTGCTGGTGAGGGGTGCGAACCCTGGCATGAAGAAGTGGAGACGGGGGAAGGGCACCATGTTCACAGCTAGTTTACGCAAATCGGCGTTGAGCTGGCCGGGGAAGCGCAGGCAGGTGGTCACCCCGCTCATGGTGGCGGACACTAGGTGGTTGAGGTCTCCGTAGGTGGGGGTGGTGAGTTTAAGTGTGCGGAAGCAGATATCGTAAAGAGCTTCGTTATCAATACAGTAGGTTTCGTCTGTGTTCTCTACCAGCTGGTGGACGGAGAGCGTGGCGTTGTAGGGCTCCACCACGGTGTCGGACACTTTGGGGGAAGGCACCACGCTAAAGGTGTTCATTATGCGGTCCGGGTACTCTTCGCGGATCTTACTGATGAGCAGGGTGCCCATCCCAGAGCCGGTGCCCCCGCCCAGAGAGTGAGTGAGCTGGAAGCCCTGCAGGCAATCGCAGCTCTCGGCCTCTTTCCTCACCACATCCAAGACGGAGTCCACCAGCTCAGCCCCTTCAGTGTAGTGGCCCTTAGCCCAGTTGTTACCAGCTCCACTCTGGCCTAGAAAAACATAAAAAATGTCAGCACAAAAATTTGCCTTTTTTTTTTTTTTTTTTAAGACATAAAAGCTCACCAAAGACGAAGTTATCAGGCCTGAAAATCTGTCCAAACGGACCAGACCTGACCGAGTCCATTGTGCCGGGCTCCAGATCCACTAGGATGGCCCGAGGCACATACTTGCCCCCTACAAACATGCAAAATGACCATCAATTTGGAGAGAATGCACAGAAATCTGTTTAAAAAAAAGAGGGCGTGGTGCAGATTTGGGTACCTGTGGCCTCATTGTAATAGACGCTGATCCTGTCCAGCTGCAGGTCACTGTCTCCATGGTACGTTCCAGTGGGATCAATACCATGCTCGTCGCTGATCACCTCCCAGAACTGAGAAAAGGGATACACAAAGGGTCATTTATGGCAAATTAAGGAGCAAAAATATATTAGAAGGAGCAACGGGTTTATGAGGAGCCTCTAAATGAGGTCAAATGAGCTGGACCAGGAGTTTCCTCATGAGGAATCAGACAAATGACAATAAATCTGTCGAGTGATGTGCACTAGGAAAAAGGGTTGAAGAAATCCTTAAATGATATATCCCTTAATTTCTTAAAATTTGATTTTATTGCAAATATTCAGTAAAAACTGACTTTTAAGGACTGATAAGGGGGAAAAATGCTAAAAATTAATGAGGGGGAGGGGAAGCTGATCCTAGACAACGAAGCTTGAGTGATTCTAGGTTTGCACAGAAAACGGGAAAAAAATCAGAAAATAGTCGAACTGTAGTAGTTTAGTTTTCCACATTTTTTAATTTAAAATTTAAATGTTTATTTTTAACTTCAATCAGCAAATGAATGCATCGCCATTACAACCCACCAGGAGGGCAAATGCAAACCGAAATGAGGTAAAAAAATAAAAACATACATTAACCTTTGAATCATTTGACATATTCTGCCTGGTTTCATTTGAAAGCATCGCGCTGCTTTCTAGAAAGTTCCTGATGGATAGATTAGGCGGCGGCTCCCATGGTCACCGACCGAGGCGTGTCTGAGCGAAATGTTACCACTCTATAGCGCCGTAAAAAATAACGCTATTTGTAAAATTACCTTAGCTCCGATCTGGTTTCCGCACTGGCCGGCCTGAAGATGCACAATTTCGCGCATTTTCGACGAACGGATGGGAAGGTTGTCGAGAAGAAGATGGGAAATCTGAGCAGCAGAATCTCTGAAGATGGCTCCTGGAGTCTGGACGTGGAGGATTCGCTGAACCGCTTTAAAGACCTTCTACTGGCCTGAAATGGTGGTGCAACGTGACGTCATCGCCATGGCAACCAAAGACCGGAGGAGAGCGGAGGGGAGAAAAGGGGGAGAGCGGGAGGAACCAAAATCGTGGAAATGGCTGATAGGATGCGAGCTGCTGCATCATTCATCAAAGGAGATAATTTTCTCACGGACCGAATGACCCGAAATCTCTAAATCACCCACAGACCGTGAACACATCGTAGCCGGGACAGGTGCAAATATGACCAGGTTCAGTCCAGAATTGGAGGACATTTAACCTCCAAATCGTCAAAAATGTTAGGTACTACATACCAAAATCTTGCATTTTTAAACCAAATCTATACAAACCAATGATGAAAAAATTTGGAAAATTCTTTTCAGAAAAATTAAAAACACAAGACTGTAGTTCCACTAAAATTCTATTTCCTCTTGTCACTCCCTTAATGTCCACAATTAATTTAAAATATAAAATGTACAATTAAATTGAAAAATTCAACATTTTTGGATCACATGTTTCATTGGTGTATCTTGTAACTGTGCAAACATTTGTTTTAATAAATAAAATATTTCAAACAATGCTTATCATTAATGATTATGTCCCACAACATGCACAGAATTGCACGGAACCCTGCTAGCATAACATTTTTAGCATGGCTAGCTAAACAACTAGCTTTTGCCTCTGAGAAAAAAAATGAGTACAGATCTGCAATCATAATATCTGCAAAATGTGCTAACAGGGTATATAATGTAAAAAAATGCATAATTGATTCGTTAAGCTGTTGGTATTTTATTATCTATTATTGATAACATTTAGCAGAAAGTCAGGAAATGTTTACTTTTTATGAATTTTGATGCCCGAATGTCCTCCAACTCTGGAATGACCCATATATTTTACTCCAAATGTATCCATGGGGGAGTTATGATACATTTAAAACAGATTTTTAATAGCCAGTGTCATTAGCATTTATTAAAAAATGAAAGAAAAACAATTAGAAAACAAATAAACTCCAATGTCAAATACAATAAATATTTCCACTCATTTTCCAAATCCACTTGACCTTTTTGGGGTAAAGGGGTTGCTGGAGCCTATCCCAGGCAATATTTAGCAAAGGCTGGGAACAGGTTGCCAGTCCATCGCAGGGCATACAATAAATACTACATGTAACAACATGCCTTTATGCTATAAATAGTCTCCAGATATTTTCATATTTGCATTTCAGACTCCTGCTGTGTGGGAAAACATCCATACACCCATCTTCAGAACCTGCTGGATCCCTTTTGGGGTCAATACGTTACTGGAGCCTATCCCATCCACGGTTTGGCAAAGACCCATGACAGGTCACCAAAACCCTTTCAGAGCATACAACAAATACATGGAAACAAGGTACTTTTCTGCTATGAATAGTCTCCAGTTTTTCTCATATTTGCATTTCCGACTCCTCCTGCGTGGGAGAACAGAACCCTCAAACCTGTCTGTGTGAAACCAGTGTGTTATTTACATCTCAAAGCTGTCTTTGTGAACTGCAAGGTTACATCTCTTCTGCTAACTTCCTGCTCTGGAAGTGTTGGAAAGTATCAGGTTTACTTCACATCCTCTGAATATAATCATTGATTCTTTTTTGTACATTGTACTTAGACTTTTTATTTCACCAGATTTATTTTTACAATCAAATAAAAACTACAACACGTTCAACCCACAATGCATCACTTGCATACTCATATCTCTTTGCTTAAAGTTTCCAATCACTTACATTCTCATTAAAGTACAATGAGACCTTAGAGTAAAGATAATGTGTGAGAATTGGACAACAATGCATGTCAATGAAATTTTATACTCAGCTAAAAGGATCCACTTAACTTAGCACATTAGAAGCGCTCAGAAACGGTTGAGCAGGCAGTAGCCTTGAGCATTCACATGGGTACAAGCACAGAAACGTTCACACTCATATCCTGAAAGATTGCATTCCTTCCTTGTAGCCATGTACCAACCAGTTCTGAGCTCCCCACCAACTGGCCAATAAGGCTGTATTTCCTGCTTTGGATGAAGCGTTTTTCTCACTCCAGCAGGACTGATGTTACACCCAAAAAGCACAGGAAACCCAAGTGCATGTGCTACTTCTTGTCAAGAACAATAGTCGGGGAGACTTCTGCGATAATGCTGCAACCGCTCCATACTAAAGTCTAGGTCTGCTAGATCTGAGAAGATTTCCTTTGACAGAAACGCACAAGCTGGCGGCCATGATTTTCCCAGAAGAGGATCTAACGTGTCCGGTGTGCTGCGACATCTTCAAGGACCCTGTTCTGCTGCCATGCAGCCACAGCTTCTGCAGGAACTGTCTGAAGCGCTGCCGGGACTCGAAGTTCCAAGGGTGTCCAGTTTGCAGGAGAAGAGGCCCCAAGGCCAACCCTCCATCCAATCTGGCACTGAGAAATGTCTGCGAGGCTCTCCAGCAGGTCAAGAGACAGAACTCGGAGCAGGGCGACAACAAGATGAACTGTGATCTGCATGGAGAGAAGCTCAAACTCTTCTGTCTGGTTGACAAACAGCCTATCTGTGTGGTGTGTCAGTCCTCTAAGCAGCATAAGAACCACAACTGTTTGCCCACTGAAGAAGCACTAGTGGACTGCAAGGTAAGAAGAACAAACCGCTTCCCAAGTGTTTGAATTGTTATAAAACATCTGCTTGTCTCATAGGATGAACTCTTTTCTTCTCTTGAAAACTTGGAGGAAAAACTGAAAACTCTCAGTCACGTTCACAGAAGCTCCACTGAAACGCTGAAGTACATTAAGGTAACATCTTCTTTAATGATTCATTGCAACACAATCAAACTCACATTTCATTGATCTCCCCCCTCAGAGTCAGACTCTTGAAACCCAAAAAGAAATCAAGCGTCAGTTTGAGGATCTGCATCAAGTTCTCCGTCAAGAAGAGTCCTCCAGGTTAGAGGCGGTGAAGCTGGAGGAAGAGGAGAAGATGGCAGTGGTGACAGAAAAGATGGACGAACTGTCGGCAGAGATGCTCTCCATCACCGAGAACATCTCTTTTATTCAGGAACAGATCTCACAAGATGGCATCATTTTGTTGAAGGTTTGTGTCAGTCAGTCTGAACTTCTTTTAGTGTGTTTGTTTAAAAAAAATGACATCAACCTTTGCTTTTTATTGCAGAATTTCGCAGCCACTCAGGACAGGTAGGGTCTCTTTTTTGCTTGAGAATGATGATCATTGTGACACCTTCACTGATGAGACATCCACTGCCATCGCAGAAGTAAAGACATTTACTTGGATTCACACAACATGGCTGGATTACTGATTGATGTGGCCAAACATCTGTCCAACCTCAAATACAGAGTCTGGGAGAAAATAGATGTGGACTACAGTGAGTACATTTATTTACTTTCTGTGAAATTACACATAAATTTGCCATTTGACTTTGTTTTTTAATTTTAGCTCCTGTGGTGTTAGACCCGAACACAGCCCACCCGTGCCTCAGGATATCTGGGGACCTCACATCCCTCAGTTACTCAAAGGAGCCCAGCCGTTGCCCTGACAACCCAGAGCGCTTCCACATGAGCGCTGAAGTGGTAGGCATGACCGCGCTGGGCTCAGGAAGCCACCACTGGGTGGTGGAAACAGGAAGCAATCCCGACTGGTTCCTGGGTGTGGCTGCCATGTCTGTGCAGAGAGACGCGGAGGTGTCCGCTCGGCCCGAAAACGGCCTCTGGACTTTGTGTTTCCGGGATGGAGAGGTCAGGGCGATGACCTCCCCGCCCACTTCACTGACACTTTCAAAAATACCGACGCAAGTGAAAGTGCAGCTGGACTATAACAAGGGGAAGTTGAGCTTTTTTGACTCAGTGGACGACACGCTCATTTATGACTTTACAGAGACTTTCACGGAGCCGTTGTTTCCATATTTTTATACACAAAGTTGTCATCCAATAAGAATCATGCCAGAGAAACTGCTGATGACAGCGTTAAGACAATAACTAAAGATGAGAAGAAAATTAGAGTAGAAATGTGTCAGATTATTAAAAAAAAAGATTTATTTAGGAACAAAGCACAATAAAACAGAAGGAAAAAATATATAAACATGAGGAAACAACAATTTCTAAAACTATGAAAAATGGTTTGTAAAATGTCTTTGTGCATCATGAAATTTCCTTTAGGTTTTAGTCAAATGTTTGAATAGATCTAGTCATTTTTATGTTTTTGTGTCATAAATATTGAGATCAGGGGTCTGCAACCTGAAAATCCAGAACCACATGTGACTCCTTTATCCCTCCGTTAAGGCTCTTCAAGAAAAATGCAAAATATTTGAATAAATAATTGTTTTTGTGGGTTTGGGGGATTTGCTTTAGCTGAACAAATTTCGTAATTTATGTTTAGAATTTTAGCACATCAGATAACTGAGCAAAAATGATGATAAACGATTTAATCTGCTGTTAAAGTGGTTTATTTACAGAATCGTTTGAAACCATATATTTTAATCTTCTGCTGCTCAAAATGATCTAGTTGCTGTTAAGAGGTAGAGTTCTTAAAGTAAGTAAATGCATTCATGCTTAAATAAAAACTGATTCTTCAACAATGCTGTCATGTCTAGATTAAATAAAGGAGAACAAAATGAATGCTCACTAAAGTCATAAGGATAGAAAATTCTACGTTTGACATTTTGATTTCAAGTAAATCTAATATATGCATTTTATTTTGAAAGGAACTTTTTTGTGCTGCTTTTGTAAGCTACTTTTGTCACATATAGAACAGTACAGCAATGCTGTAAGTCAGAAAACGTTTAAAACCAAGTAGTGAATTAATTGACACCAAAGGTAAATAAAATGTATTTTTCATTGAGATTTAGTGGCTTTTGTTGGGTTTTGGTGAAGAACAAACTTAATCAAATAGCTCTCTTTTAATATTAAATGTTGCAGAGACTCGATTTAGATAATTTGACTTGCAAATGATTGTAATTTGTATTATTTTATGTTTCATTTATATTTTTGGGTACCATGTTTACATTTCTTTTGTTTTTCTGCCTATTTTTTGTAATTGTTTCATTTTCTAAAGAATAAAATAAAATGAAATGAAAAAAATCTGGATTCTTATTTAGTTGTGGCTCTTCCTTTCTATTTCATCCCCAACTTTTTATGTTTTTTTTTATTTCTTTTTTTTTATTTAGTTCTTGGTATCTTTAAAATAAATGTAATAAAAGTATTTGTTTATGAATGAATGTAAAACATTTGTGTTTTTCCATTTTTTTATAAATATTTTTTTAAACTACATCCACAGCTTTAAGTGTTAATATTATCTGTATAAATGTATAACCTGAACCAGTACCAAACCAAACATCACTAAAAACTTGAGGCAAACGTTTTGAGGGTTTTGGTTTCACTCACAGGTTTAAAGGTATTTTCACATTTGTCCACAAGATGGCGCCAAACTCAAACAAATATGATTTCAAATCCTTCGCTGTATGAAAGAAGGCCATTTAATGAAAATCAGGTTATTTTGAACAAATAAATGGACCCACTTGTCTCAGTATTTTTTTTTTTTTTTGGTTGTTCAATTTTTTTCTTCCTTTTTTCTTGTTTCAACACCTTAAATGTCATCTCAACAAAGATCATCAGAGTTCTCTACTGTTTAGACGGGTGGATTTTGAGCAGGGGCAACTTTACTATTCTTTGACAAAGGAAACTTTTTGATGCAAGAATCTGGGAGGAACGGGACCTTTTCAAGGCGTAGCAAGTAAACAAGCGGCTGGATGGTGCTGCTAATATTCAGGAAGGCGAAGCCCACAGGCTGCACATAGCAGCGGAACACATAGGGCAAATAGTGGTCTTCAAAAGGAAACAGAGCAACAAGTGGCAGGTAGTTAAACACAATGATATAAAGGATAGAAAGCACCATTTTGAAGGCTTTCTTCTTCATGGGGTGCATTTCATCTTTTCCAGCTCCGCGGGACTTCTTCAAGGCCCACAGGATGCTTGTGTTGCACGCCACCATCCACGTAAATGTCGCGAGGATCTCACAGGTAAACACCTTCTCAAAGTTGGGGAAGCCGCCCATCATTTTTGCTGTAGAGTAAGCGAAGGTGAGGAAGAAAACCAGGATGGTGAGGACGAGCCTGTACTTGATGTGCTTGAGCTGGCCAAACTGGATTGGGAAGAGAACGGCCACAAAGCGATCCAGGCAGATGCAGGACAGAAACAAGGGCCCGCTGGTGTCTTTGACCCCATAGGAGAACTTCAGAGACGCCCAGACTGCTTTGCTGTTCCACGCAAAGAGGTTGCAGAAGCCGAGGGGAGTCATGGTCCCAAAGTATAAATCCATGAATGCCAAGCAGCCTATAAATATGTCAGAAGTGGAGGGTTCTTTGCGGTTGTGGATTAGAATAGCAATGACCAGCAAGTTGGCGGGAATTCCCACAATGACATTGATAGATTGTACGGCAAGGTCAAACAAAATGGCCTCGACGTGCATCTCACAGCCATCGAAGGCGCTGAAGGGCTTATGCGTGGCATTGACGTGACCCGTGGTGTTGTGAGCTGGCGTGGAGGTGACGTTGAGTAGCGGGACATACTCCTCCATGCTTCTCAAAATCTGATGGAAGAAGATGAACATACACTCACAAAACCATGCAACTTCAATCAATAGTGTCGTGATATCTGGGAACTATTTTGGTACAAATTGAGCATCATGTTGTTCGTTGGATCTTTAGCTTCTAATCTGGCGTGAAGTTTTGGTCTCAGTGGGGATAAAGTGGCTGCACAGGCAGTTGCCAGAGAGTAAAAACATGTTACAAACACCATCAGGGCCTCTCCTCCGGCTGTTATCTTGTTATTGTGTCGGTGTGAACCCTCCTCTGGGAAACGTGACTCCCTGAAAGCAGGGACATCAAACTCACTTAAGGGACTCTTGGTGAAAGCACCACCCCGCTCACAGCAGGATAAAAAGGGCCGCCGCTCCCCAAAAAAGGTGACATTCTGCACAAAGCCGATGGCTTGTTTGTGTGAAAACGGTTCTCCTGAAAATCCTTTTGTATCGTTTAGTCATAATTCTGGGAAAACAGATGATAAAGTAGGACATGGACGTATAAATTGATGGAATAATAACTCAAGTCAGATCATTTGTCCACTGAGCCTCAATTCTTTGCCTATAAAGGATTGTGTTGAAGATTCTGTTCAAAAATAGACTTTTTTTTTTGGTGCTTGATCTTTTTGGGAGACTGTTTGTACGCCTGAACTGTCTAATCTACATTTGGGGGGGCTGCTACTGCTTCTTGAAGGAAGTCCCCAAGTGGGTGGCTCCGCCTCCACCTCATCCAGCCCCACACTCCTGGGGGGTTAATCACTCCGATGAAGAGGAGATAAGTTCTTCACCAAAGATGGAAGTCCCTGGCGATCGCAAGTTCAGCCAGTTGTGCATTTCCTCGGGCGTTTTGAAATTTAATCAACAAACCAGGCAGAGGAGAAAATGTAAAAATAACACATCAGGAGCTGAAAACATTTCAAGTGAATCCTACATTTGTTGCATGTTTGTTTAAAATGTGTGATTAGCTTCAAATGTAAAAGACAATTCTATTAGACAACAATCGAGTTTTCTTTAATTTTGTGCTCTTTTATTATCTCGAGTTTTATAGAAAGCCAGTTAATGATACAGCTTGTTGAATTAGACAAGAAACATGTAAACATTTCAGCACCAGAATCGAGTTTATTCATTCCGCTATTTTGTAATCAATAGTTACGTTGAACTGAACTGCAGATTGTTTCTAAAAATTTTGAGGATGTAAAATTGTTTATCTTCATGAAGAAATTTTTGGTCTGTATCATTTTGTTTACTTACATATTTTAATTAATTCTGTGTTTCTGCCTTTGTGTAAAAAATCTTCACCTAAATAATGTATTTATTTTTTGCCTCTCTAATTATTATTTTTTTTGCACAAAATTTATTTTGTCAATAAAGTTGAAACATTTTTAAGGCAAAAAATGAAAGCATTGATAAAAATGAGCAAAGAGACAAACTCAATTCTCTTGTTTTCTGCACAAAAATGTAATAATCAACATTTAGAATCAAATTATTGAAAGAAATTAGTTAAAATTGATGAATTGCATTAAAAAGCCAATATATACTTTTTCTTTTAATTGATATTTTTGGGAAAACCAGTTTTACAAAAACGAATAATATAAACTAACATAAAATGGTTTATAAAGTTCAAAGTGTATACTCACCGACTACAGCCCGGTTCTCCAGAAGTGTGCAGTGCTGCCCGCTTTGATTCAGAGCACTCTTTTATAAGTTCTGAAATGTGTTGTTCACCAGGAAGTGATGCTGATGAGGAAGGGAGGAACTGGTTGATGACCTGAGCGCATTCATCTTTACCCTACATGCCCTTTTTTTGCACTACCAATAAATCTGCAGATGCTTTGCACTAAATGCTGTTTTGCACAAATGTTTTTCGCACCAGTTGTTTTATAATGATTACAATATTGCCCATGTGGATAATGTACTCTCCGTTTGACCTTTGCACATTGGTTATTACCTCATTTATACATTTCACATTGCAGCTAATCATTTATGTTGATATCGTATTGTTTTTTTCTTCTCTAATCATGGTAGAGTAAAGAAACACAATTTTTTATTCACTGTATGTCTAGTTCACATGTTGAATTAACAATAAAGCTACTTGAACTTGAACTTAAGGCTTTTTTAATATCAAAGTGTCTCCCATTTTTGCATTTCTGTCAAAATTACTCATCTCTGGGTTGGTTTGGGAGGATTTTAGGCCAGAATTAGGGGTGGTGTTGCCCTCCAATGCAGCATACTTAAAAATAGATGTAAAAAATATTCAAAGATGTTTGAAATGATACAATTAAAAAAAAAAAAGTGTGTTTTAATTTTCAAAATTCCACTTTATTTATTGAATCCAATGTATGTGAATCAAATGCAACTTAAGTTTTATAAAAATAGATAGAATGATGCAAAAAAATACAGTACACACGTTTAATCTGAAACATTTTGAGGTCTATTATTGTTTAACATGTTTTGCTAATGTAGTTGGTGGTTTTTTACTTTCAAAAAAGAGAGAAGAGGATAGAAAAAGGAGGAAATAATGACAAATTCAGACTTTATAGTGCTTAAAATAATGGAGGCTGATTATAAGACGAGCTAAATTTCCCTAAAGTGGCTGTCCCATCACTCCTGATCTGTTGTCGCTTTTTTATTTTAAACTGTTCTGCTGTTATTCTACATAACTTATTAGCTGCTGCTATTAAATCATACAGTTGATTTACTTTTCATGAGATTTTGGAGAACACTGTCTTTCAAGGATGTTTTAGCCACAAAGGTGCAAAATTAACGAATGATTGCAGACATTGGTGATCAAGTTCAGAATGAATAAAAACTGAAGTTTAGGAGTGATTGAGAATATTACTTCAGGAGGTACAATTTAAAAGAAAAACAGGAAGAGAAAAAACACATCACAGGTGTAGTGACCCTCTCAGTGTCACTGAGCAGTAAAGCGATTGTTTTAATGACTGTTTAATTACATTTGAGGCTGTGCGTAGGAAAGCAATGTTCTGTTCCCGTGTGCAGAGACAGGACGAAACCCAAGAAGCTCTCTGCACGAAGAGGAAGAAAGAGGGAGATTAGCTCTTGATTGCATTTGCCTGGGGGGCAGTAGAAGACTTTAAAGCTAATATGCATGAAGAACTGCAAGATATAGAACTCTCACAGGTTGTTTCTGGACAATAACCTTTAAGGTATTTGTGTCTCCTTGTACCAGCTGTTGCTCACTGTATAATACTCTTGTCTTGTCTGATTATTTTCATTTTGCTTTGTTTTAGATTCATTTTATCTAATTATTTATGCCCTGCGTTCCTCATGGCGAGCACATATTTATGTCTGCCTGCCTCTCTTAAATGAAAACATTTACCCAACAGCCTTCAGAAGTTAGCAACAGTTTTAATGTTGCTAGGGCAAGGAGGAAAACACAGAAACAACACGCAAGTGCAGAAATAATCCCTTCAAAATGGAACTATGTTGTAGTGATGTCTGCAAAGCTGATGGTGTCATTGCACAAACAAATCCATCCAAAAAATGATTTTGATGTTCCACAGAAATGTCACAGATTTCTTTAAGACAATAGTGTCTATTTGAAAACTCATTATTTTCTCTCCCACTTTGAATTATGCATACGTTTGCTAATGTTTCATTAATATAGCAGGGGGCAGTAATGAGGATCAGGCATTTGCATTTATCCCTCTGCGGGGAATAAAAACAAAAGCTGCATTTATGAGCCTGCAGACAGCCAGACAGTCAGTTCATGTCAAAGTTTTAAAAAACAACCCAGGATTATACTTATACCATCCCAAATTATAATAATAAATACAATCTACTGCAATAAATAAGTGAGTTTTTCATCCTTTGAATACCTGAAAAAACACACAAATAAAAGAGTCAAAAACACTTATATTTTATTGTGACACACATAAGGAAAACACCAGTTCTGATTTTGACAGTTATGTAACACTGGAGGATTTAATCCCACCAGCAAATATGACACTTATTGCTTTCCATCTTGAACTGCTTTTTGGTTGGAGTCATGTGCCAACAAAGAAGAGGGAATAACTGGAAGATTGGAGTTCAATTATCCCCCAAATAAAGCACAGATTATGCTGTCCCGCTGCGTTCACTGACTTGTTTTGCAGTTCGAGTGGAACTGGCTGCTGCGACGCTGATGACTGGGAGGAAGACTGTTGGAATTAGAGACGGGACAGAAGCTTTTCAGATCATCTGGATAAACCATCGATGATTAAAAACGCTGCTTTTATGAGAAGGCAAAATGAGAAACAGATGAGGGGCAGTGGAAAAATTAATTTATGACTTTTTCATCATGACTATATATATATATATTTTTTAATAATTTCAGTTCTAGTAGATATTAGCCATAGCAGCTTCCATGCTGCTTTGAATGCAACAGAACATTTCCGTGCAGCGGGATGGAGTGAGTCTGGCGGGAAAAATGGGTCACTTTGCTCTGATTACGATGCTGTGGTGTAACTTTAAGTGTAAATTACTATGTGTGCAATAAAGTAATCATTTTAATTAGGGCAGCTGAGGGGGGGTTGTTTGCTAGGAAAGGGAGTAAACATGATTTCGCATTTGCTCATTGGAGCAAAACCGCAGGCCTAAACGAAGCCTTTTTCTCTTTTAAATGGTCACAAAGCTTTTTTAGAAACATAACGTTTGAGGTGATGAAACCCACAGTGATTTGAATTTTGCAGCTCGCAGCATTAAATTGCTTCAGACCACACAAATGCTCTGCGTGACAGATTTGTGTTGGGGGCAGTCTCTACATTTTATTCCATTTTCCATAAAATCACAACAACAAAAACAGTAATCCCTCACAAACTAAACATTTTATATGATTTAAGGTAACAATTTTACAAAATTACAACCTTAAAAGGGAAAAGGTTGAAAAAAATAACACATTAAATCATAAAATATTAGATATATTCCCCAATTTTTGGATTACACTTCTCAATGTTTGTTTTGTTCCAAATGGATTGTGGGATTAATCTGGCTTTATGAACGTGAAACACATCTAATCTTATTTGGATTTAGAAATCCACTTTATCTTTAAAACGGCATTCTTCTCTAATTACACATAAATAAAAATCTAAACAAATAGTTACAAAAAAAAAATCCACCAGCTGGACTTTTTCTGCTTCGGGCTCCTTACCACGCCGCCCCTGCAGCACAGTCCCTTCATGTGAACTCCGCTGAATGAGTTGGCTTCAGGTTTAAGTGGGAGTGAAGGAGAATATCAGTAGTTGTGGGAATCGGGCGATAACACCGTGGGTCATGGAGTTATTTTTACACACAGGGACATGGTCCAACTCCTGCGACGCGAGCTATGAGGCTCTATTGTGCCTCGCAGGTTCACAGGAACAAACACCTGCTGCTGTTCTCTGTGTAATTGCACACACTGTTAGATCTATAGAATACAGAACTCTTCAGAAATGATCATTTTTCCAAGCCTGGAGTATAATGTTTCAGTAGCATTTTTCATAAACTTTTGAACTTCAAGAATCTATAGATATGCACAGCTAAGACACTTTGTATTCATGAAACCTTTAAAACTTTTGCAGTTAATAAGAAAAAAATCACATTGTCCGATGTGGATTAAAGAAAAATACAAAGGTTTTTAATTTTAAAACATAACAGTAAAGTAAAAAGTTAGTAGTAAAGTTCAAATAAGTAAACTGACTCAACTCAGTCACGTGGAGTTGACAGACAGTATGTATTACTCCATAAGATTTCTGAGTATTTAGCTGTAATTCTCCAGCAATCTATCAATATTTTGTAGTTCATCAAGCCGTTTGACAGATTGTTGAGGCTCACGTATCACAAAGAATGAATTGGGAGTTATTAAACACAACCAAACCAAAGAATAATTTTCTGTTTTTGAGAAAACTAAATTATTTGATGATCTGATGGTTAAAAAATATGGTAGTGGTCACTGAATTAGCCCTGGTTTAATTTGAGTTCACTAGATTCATGAATTTCTGGCTGAGATACACCACAAACGACGATACTAACTGCTTTTTTTTCTTTTTTTTACTGCTGATATCACTCATATTACTTCTGTTGTACTGAGATGAGTGGCATAGGTCTTTTATTTTGAAAGGAAATCATGTGAACCACTTTCAAAAGTTACAAACGACTTCATATTAAAAACAAAAATGACTATCTTCTAATTATTTTTTATTAATTCCAAAAAAGAATAGTTCATTTATTATAATAGAAACAATAACAAACTTAGTGTTTTATTTTCTAAAGAGTGAAATAAGTTTTGGTGAGTTTTAGTCAGTAAGAAATCAAGCCGAATGACTCTTTAAGTGTGGAAAGCTTCCAGATCTTTGATCTTGTGTGGAGCCACGATACAAATTCAAATCCCCTCTGCGGCTAGGAAGAGTGATGCATACACTCCTGTCACATTGTGTTTGTGTGCAGTTCAGTACGTTTTAGAAGGTAAACAAAAAGGCTGCCATAGATAAAGATGAAGTTGATTGGAGGCTCCATCATCTTTAAGGTTCCTCTATGTTTCTGAAGTGCAGCATTTCCACCCGAACATATGACGGATGTGACTTCTAATAAAAAGGTATCAGAGAGTCTCTTGTCTGATGCTTTGGGTGGGCTGGCATCACCACCGTGCATCCGTCAGTTCTTCTCTAGTAGCTCTGATGGAGCTTCAGGTGAAAAACACCCAGCGCCTCAGCAGGACGCACAGAAACGCTTGAATAGTTAGTGTTTGATCTTTAAAACACTGTGTTTGGAAATGTTTAATATTCAGTTTTATGTTTGTTCTGCTATTTTTTTTCAAACTGGAATAACTATTATCACCCTTTCCTTCCATGATCAAGGTTTGGGGATTTTTTTTGTTTTGTTTTTTTGTTACATAAAACCATTATTGTTCAAATAAACCAAACGTGGCTTTTTTGATAACCTGTTTTTTGTAAAAAAAAAAAAAAAGT
>NC_050519.1:9941606-9942373 GCF_002922805.2 Oryzias melastigma
TTTTCACACTTGCGGCTGTAAAATGCTTCAGAGCGCTATTGCTTTCAGCAATCAGACGCAATTTCTTCAGGAATTGCAAATCTAGTTCAGTTTGTTTTTCTCAGCCATTCAGACGGGGAACCTGGAGCTGGAGCTGCCTCAGGCAAAGACAGAAATGAAGTTAATGTGTCCGGATTCGAGACGATTCAGCAGCAGTCAGTAAGGCTCTGAGCATCCTCACAGAAACCATTCACAGAGGACACACGCCGCATCTCCTGACCCCCCTTCCCCCCCGCCCTCTCCCAACTGTCCTTCTACGTCACGCGGGTACAAGGGGCGCGAGCGGAGCGGCTCGCGCTCACTAATACCAACTCCGCACGCGCGCGCAGAGCCAACCACAAAACTGAGTGTTTCCCTTTTTTCTTTTCTTTTTTTCTTTAATTCCCTTTTAATGGAGTTTTATGTCAAACCGGGAGTTGTTGTTTTTATTTGCGCGTGCTGACATCTGAGGGCGCGTGCCGCTGAAGGAAGCTGTCATTTCTGCTGAAAGTTGGATTATCGGGACGCGGTTTGAATAATCTGCTCAGATGATGAGCAGCGTTTACGGACACATTCTGGAGAACTGTCAACGGTAATTATTATTATTATTAATAATTTAGTATCATTACTTCTAGTAAACCTAAGTGGAAATACAGAAATGTATCTTTTTTTAGTTATAAAAATAGAAAGTTGTGTTCACATCTATGGGTTATATATATATATATATATATATATATATATATATATAT
>NC_050519.1:9942398-10006005 GCF_002922805.2 Oryzias melastigma
TTTGTTGACGGTCCCTAACTACACCCAGAGCGAATGTCTGTCGAATATCCAATATCCAACTAACTTCACCTCGGTTCACAGTGAATGATTTTCTTCTATTCTAAACCATCAATTTAGAATTAGCCTTATTGTTTATTATGAAAGTTAAAAAAGAAGCTGGCCGCAAAATATTAAACACTAATTCACCTCTTAGGAATTCTCGAAGCACAAATCAGAGGACAAATCATGTGTAATCTTCATTTTAGGTGCAATTAACAAAAATAACACAGTAAAATAGATTTTTTCTAATTTAATTTGCTTCTGTAATTGCACAACAAAAAGAAAATCCACAAATAATGATTTTCTGTTCACAATTTACGCCTAATAAATCCAAATTTGATTAGTCATGGAGTTAATTGTCCTTCACTGATGCTGAGTCACTTAAAAACCATCAGACAAGTTATAAAAGAAGTGGATCTCAGCTGCAGAATAACATAATGAAACAGACAAATCCCATTTCTTAGCAGCAGAGATGAGTTGTAGAGATGAATGAATCAGCTCCATCCTTACAGGTGAGCTTCATGAATGAGCAATGTCTTGCTTTATGATGTGTTTGTACACATTAGTGGGTGGTGCGTGTGATTTGATGCCTACAAAAACACATCATAGTGAGACATCAAATGCACAAACGGACACTTTGCTCTCAAGGTTTATGATGGAATCAGGAGATCAAAAATGCTTAACGAAAATCTCGGCTGCGCAGAGGATGAATTGATCTGGCCACAAGGATTTCTAGAATTTTCTTTGGTCAGATTTAAAAAAACATTTTTAAAATATTTTAATCATTTTAAGTCAAATTGTTTGCTTTAAGGTGACATAAATTCTACTTTAAGACAAAAATAATCAAAGGATCAAATGTTCAACTCTCCTTATCAAACTATAGTTCAATCTATATTGTGTTTAAAGTTTGCCTTTTTGGTAGTTTTGCTTCAAATCAAAAAAAGAAACAATTTAAATACAGATACATGTTCGAAAAACACTTTTAGAATAGAATGAGACTGATTTCCCAGAAAAAGTTAACCAATCAGGTTTGTTCTTGGAAAAAGAAAGGTGATACTTTTAAACTAATGTGGGTTCTAGCTTGAGAAGAAAAAAAAAGGTGCGCTAAACCGGACAGACATCAGCAGACTCTGCACATTCAGGTTTGACCACTATTATGAGTGTTTATTTTCCAAACGTCTTTGCTTCATAGTTTATGTTTTTTAGAGTAAGATTTCATATTTTTTGTAATCTAAGAAGGAATTAAAGTAAAAACAGGTGAAATTGTATTTGGTAGCACACAGACAGTCAGTCTTTTCTGAGACTACATGAATAGTGAGAGAAATCAGTAAATCCGTGTCTATCCGTTAAAAGATTGGATCCCGGTTGGGGCTTTTCTGTCTTTGTGCATGTGAGGACCTTCTATCTCCCACAGGCCAATGAGCATGCACGTTAGGTTGGTCAGTCCGTCTCACGCACTCTAGAAGTATCTTTGGTGTTTTATCTGAGAGCAGCTCAGTGACTGCCTGTCAAGGGAGCACTTTGGCACTTAGTAATGACAGCTGGGACAGGAATTAGTGGACGCCTGTGAACTTGAATAGGAAATAAACGCGAATGAATGAGATTGACACCCAAAAGTGACATGGACATCTTCACTGAGTTGATAAGAGCGGTAGTCTAGACACTGTAAACTCCAATCAGAGTTCTGCTGGAAAGAACAGCTTACAGCTAATAATAACCTCCACAACAGAGAGCTGTCACTCCTGACTGTAACTGAGAAGTCAAAGGGGTTCTGTCTAGATGGTCCTGCTGGCTCCAGTGTGGCCCTCTGCTCATAACACCTCGTCCCCGCCACGCAAACAAAGCGTGTGCACACATTCATGCGCTCATAGACGAAGTCGGCTTTTTTATAGCCTCCTTCCCGCAGGGAGTTTTTGCAATTTCTAAAGGCTCAGCTTTAATGCTACATTCTGGGAATTCTGCAATTCCCTAATATTAGACAGATTCTTAAAAAACATCCCTGTCAGTCAGTCAGTCAGTCAGAGGGTAACCAGATGGTATCACTAATCTGGAGTTATGTCGTTTGACCTTTTTCTGTTTTTGCACCATCCAATGACATGAATATGGTCGTTTGGAACTTGTTAAAAACAAATTATATTTCATTTTTTGTGCTCTAGTGTTACACTTTACAATAATAAAGCATTTTGTGGATTATACAGAGGCTGCACAGCTTGTGTAACAATCCCCTAGTGGTTTCTTGGTGAACTGACCCCCCCTCCGGTCACATTTAGTTTTGACCAAAGCTTCAGTTGAAAGTCAAAGGCTTGAGTGGAGGCGTTAAATGTAAATAGCAGAACAAAGTCGGCCTATTTGGTGTATAAATACAGAGCGGCTTATGTGTATTGTTGCAGAAGTCTAAGCGGAGCTCTTTTCCAAAATGATTCACGGAGGAGCAAATGTGTTTCCTTAAAATAATCTCCATTAGGAAGTAGAAAATGGGAAATTAAGGACAAATCTTTTAACCACAAGACTGACATTTCCTGGTTTGGTGTTGGTCCAAAAACAAAAGGTGTAGTTCCTATCATTGAACCAAAGCTGACTTTACAACAGTTTGTTTTATTATGCAGACAACTTTAAATACAATCATTATCATACATTATCGTGTAGGCACATCACTTTAACTATAAAATAAAATTTTATTTTGAAAAAGCAATGGAAGTTTTATTTTGAAACCAGAACCTGTTTCCGGTTCTCCGGCTTTTTGCTGCGACATTGACGTGTCAACGTGATCGAAATAGAACTCTTGCGTAAAGCTTGCGTTGCAGAGACGGATGTTAGACGCAACCATTCCAACTGATCAATGAACGTTCTATTTTTTTTTGTTCTATTTTTTTATGTCAATGTAGCGTAACTGAGACGCATCACATATGCACCTCCGGTGATGCATCCACTTGCAGACAAGTTTTCCTCGTCTGAGCTGGGATTTGGATAGCTCCAATATTGCTCACCATTTTAATGCACCACTAATGTTAACAGATAGATGATGGGAAGTGGGGGAGGGCTTACTCCACTGCAACAAAACAGATCAAAAGATGGTCTGAGTGGGACTGTAAAACATCGTCTCAAAGAAAAACAGGAAAACAACAGTTCAGGTTAAAGTTGGACACTCCTTGAGTTACACACTCCTGGCTTCTGCCCAACAAACACTTACATGTTCTAATTTATTGTTCGCACAATTCAAAAGGAAAATTTAGAAGCAATTCTTTATTTCTGTCAGAAGCAGGAAACAGCCACGGCTTATCAATTATACATCGACTCCCACATCGCTTCGAGGCACAATGCAATTTAGCCCCATACCTTCAGTTAAATTGATGAGTTTATTAAATTTACGAAAGCACGCTCTATAGTGAGCCAAAGGAAAACAACTGAGCTTTCTTTTACTGGATGCTATTAATTTTTAGACCTTATCTAGGGAGCAAAGTCTAATCGGTTTTTGAAATTAAACAACATCCAGATAAGTGGTGAAACAACAGAGAAACAAGTTGATTGCGGGAGCTTTGTTTTCTCGTTTCTGTGCACGCGGCTAAAGCATTTCACTCTCTGCCCATGTGAGCCATGTTCTGCTGATGGCTGTTTGGGTAGTGTCTGCAGCTGTTTCCTCTGAATTCAATGTTCAGAACCCAAACCAGGATCAGATATTCAGAGCAGCACATTCCACCACTTACTGTGCGCTGGGTGACGGCCAACATTTTATCTTCCTGTTCTGGTGAACAAATCAAGACAATGTTTTGATGAGAGAAAGAGGGAATAATCAGTCTGTCAGGACACAGCCTCCAGCTGACATGCTTATATGTTTTTTGTGTGGACATCCACACATGAGGAGGACTTTAGTTGTTTCCAACACAAAAAGTTAAACAGTAATTGTCCCAAATTGTCCTAAATTTGGATGTTTTGCTTACTCAGAAATGTAGTAGTCATATATTTTTCCGCGCTCACACACACAAGAACATAAGAAACCTATTATTGCCGTTTACTTGCATCATTGGCTCTGTTGGGACTTGGCATTTCAGTTTCACTTCACTTAGATTCACCACATTCCTTTTGGACACGATCCAGACCCTTAAACACGTAAATCATCCTGCCTTCGCTCACTCAGCTCAGTTCCATAAGCGAACGTTTAGGGAGTATGGAGTCCTGAGAGGTTCAAAAAGAGTGTCTGCAGCTCACACTGCTGAGAGAGGTCAGGAGAATAATCCTTTATGCATTTTAAATCAATACTTCTTTACTTGTACACATTATAAAAATCACAAATTGTAATAGTTCTGTAAAAATAGACTTTCAAGTTTCCCTGCAAAGCTTCGAAGGTTTCAGTCTGTCACTTTTTATTTTTTATATGTGCATTTTAATAAAAAAACAAGAACTTTGATCATAAATTGGCAAACATAATCCAGCCCAGATTATGAGTTGGCATTAAAAACACATTGAGCTGTATGACTGCTCAGATCCTTTGATCACAAACTGAACCAAATTTCTTTTTTTCACGGCTTTTAAAAGATCCTTAGTTGTCATAGTTTAGTCTTTAAAATTAGCTCTTCACATTTGACATATCCTTTGAATGAGGAGACTTTGAACATTTTGATTTTTTAAGACCCCCTCCAACCCAACCCTTGATCCTGATTGAAAGCATTTTTCATCTCTGGTATGTCCCAACTGTGGAATTGATTCTTCAATCTGTCGTGCTGAACCCGGCACAGACAAAAACATGGAACTGTTTCACACGTGAAGCTTACGAGTAAAGTTTGGTGCAACAGGTTGCAGAAAGTTAAAGGGAAAAACCATTCTAAAATCTTTTTAAGTTTCCACTCCGATCATCTTTTGATTTACTTTAAAAGCATTTCCAGGGATTGGACTGTGCACCCTTTCCTCACACTTCAACTCACTTACCGTTACAGCCTCTGGTTTTGCATTAATGGGGGCTTGTCCGAGATTTTTAATGAATTTAAGTGTCCACTTGGACCAGTAGTAACCTTGGGTGACGGCTGAGCAGCTTTGTGCTGGTGTGTCCTTCCCTTTTGTGTCTGTGCCATAGACAGTATAGAGAGAACTGGACTGATCACCCCCTCCCCCCTCATGCTCCAAACAGGAAATACCCGCTGATCCCAGAGGGCCAAAATCCCATATACTTCTATTGAGAAATGAACAGCTCTTGAATACCAATTCTTGCTCTGGTATCTCTTTTAATGTGTTCTTGCTAAACCTAATTTTTTTTTCATAATATATTTTCTTTATTGCAAGTTATTCAAGTTATAATATGGCCAATCCGATGCCTCAGAAGCCCCGCTGGCCCCCACCTCAAACGTTCAAAACATTTGATCGACAGATTCTCAGACCAATCACTGCTTAATTATGTCGCCTGGTCCCAAAATGGTGAAATTGGGCGATATCCATAAAATGGCGACTGAACTGACTTCATTTTGTTGGAACCTGAGGTAAGGCACTTTCTACTGGTGACGTCACAACCTTGTTTTGTCCATCTCCATTTATGTCAATGGTCTGCACACAGATATTTTGATAAAGGGATTGTGCTGGGGTATATGGAAAAAATGTTTATATCACAATATAAATTATTTTATATCACAGCAACAATACATACCACGATATGCCACAATAAAGTATATTTTCATTTAAAAAATTACATAAAATGCCATTACTTCCTTTTCTCTGACTATTTTTCAAGTAACATGTAACTGAATCGTCACAAATAAAAAAAACTTCTTTTTAAAGTGCAGAATAGTTTCAATTATCTTAGAAAGAAATTAGACTTTTGCACAAAAGCTCAACAATAAGAATAAACAAACAAAACCCATTGAAACGATAGAAGATAAAATGGCACGATAGACACTTTTTTTTATCACCCACACAATATGTATCTTCATACAACTCCATTTTTTTTTCTCCAGAGTTTACCTTTGTCGACATTAGAAAGACTCATGGCAGCTGTTAAATATTTATCTATGATTTACTAGAGAGTAGAAAAATTAATCTTCAAGCCTGTATGAGATCTCTCAGATATATTGAACAAGACATACTTTTTCCAGGATAAATCTCTTTGCAGCGTACAGGCTTCTTTAATTTGTTTAAAATAATCCTCAGGATCAAACAAAGCATTGACTCTTACGTCAGGCTACATCTAAGAAGTGAAACAATGTACTGTTCTTTTTTTCTGCAAGATTTCTCCAAGGAATCAATTTTATTCTAAAAATGTGTTTCAAAATGACATTAATCAAACTGTCAACAGGCTTGATTATATAAGTTGAATGGGAGTGTATGGGAGGGAGACGCAAACTGTCTTTGAGAGCATTTCAGTTCTTTCTTACATATGTTAATACTTAAACTTCTTAGGGTCTCTGGGAAATACCACTCATTGGAAAAGCAACATGCCCATTAAATTCAATCAGAGCTTACAGATGGACTGTGATGTCTGGCCTCATAGCATGGAGGAATAATCTGAGTCTGGGTTAAGTCACTGGGTTGTGATGATTGAAGCACATCACTTGTTCTGTTTGTTCATGGATAAATCACACAATCGGGCTCTTTGTGGTTTATATGATTATCCACTAATGACCGGGCTACACGTTCCAGTGTTGATAGATCAGGGAACATGTGCTAATGGCTCCTCGGGGGTCACTATGGTCGCCCTGTGGGGCAAACTTGTGAAGTTACAGTTTAGGCTAGCAGGTTTTCTCACACAAACATATTTACTTGCAGTCTGGGATGGAGAACATTTTTCCGTGAAGAACAGTCAATGTTAGAAAAGGCGGAGCAATAGATTTGGAGAGGTCAAAGAATACAAAAAGTCTTTAGTTTGCTTTGGCAACGCTGCAGGGGGAAGAACTATTAGGCCATTTCTGTTTGCTCAGATCTTCATTGGCGAGGCTCTAAAAATACCCCCGTTCCTTTGCAATCGGAGTGGGTCTAAGGTCAAGTGTGGTGCCTTTTCGCTACCAAAAACAACCTATTACCACAGGGCAGAGCACAAGCAACAATCGCTTTATCTCTGTGGCTGCTCAGCTGGAAACTGTTGCAATCGCACCTTTGTCTTGGGGATGAGGTTGCATGCCTCCCACATGACAAACTGAGTGATTCTTTTCCTTCAGGCTGCTGACCACTGACAGCTGTTGTTGCTCCTAATGGCCAGCGCACACTTTTTTAGGTTTTATTTGTTTTTTTTTAGAGTAATATGTTATTTTTAAATGGAGTTCCATGACAGCAGTATTTGTGCAGACTCAACAAAAACATAAAAAGGTCACACTTAAATTTATTTAAAATCTAATAATGTGTATTCTTTCAAGAACTAATGTAGAATATGTCCCAGTTTTTTTTCCTTTGTGATAATAATGTCAAAATAATCATGACAGATGTTGGAAGAAGCAAATGCAGAAGTCCTGGGCGTACATGAAGGAAGCTAAAATAAAATGAAATGCAATATAAATAATTGAAATAACATGAAACATGACCAGAAGAAACACAAAAAATGGGAAACAATGAATATGGCAAAAAATCACAGATTTGATTACACTAAAGACATTTAACAATTAGTTTTGTTAATCTGGTTTGAGCAGGAATTAAAGCTGTAATAAAGCAATAAAAATGCAAACATTTGACTTAGAAATCAAACCCCAGAACTAAAACAAACTAATTTATGACAAAAAAGAACAGCTGTCTATAGAGTTAGGAAATCTAAAGTGTGGTGTGGGAGTTTAAAAGTATTTATTTTCTTTAATACATTCTAGTGAAGGCATGGGGGTAGCTGCACCATGATGTGGGACTTCTTCGCTTCTTAAAAAAAGCTTACAGGAAAAAAAAACAGCCCTCATAAAAGTGACAGCATGCAGAAATGTTGCAGCAACACTTTAAGACACTTGCCAAAAAAAATAAAAAGATAAAAACACTGACAAGCCAACTCTTGACACAAAATAAGAGGAGCTTAAAGGGATATACAAATGCTTTTGCACGAAAGAGAGCTGACAAGACACAAAAATCAGGAAAGAAATAAAGAAATCCTTAACCATGTGCACCAAAAGTTCTGGGTCCTCAGCGCCCTCATCCTGTTTGTTCTCAAACACATCTAACTTTTCAGCTTTTTTTGTTTTTATAAAACTCAGACAAATAAAAAAAACAACAACACTGGGTTCTGTTAATGAAGCTACTCCAGCAAAATCTTTGAAAAAATATGGAACAATTTGAACAAAAAAATCAGGACCATAGCCAATTAAAATCAAAGAACAAACTCATCACATCTTCAAGCATTTCCCTCCTAAAATCCTACATTAAGAAGCGAGTTAATTAACTTTTGTTCTTGAACATGATTTGTTTTGCAGAAGCGGTTCTCTCCAGAGCTTCAGCTCCTCTGTTTGTTTTGTCGTTGTTGATCAGAACTTATCAGAGACCACACTGCTGAAGCTGTGAGCAGTATTGAAGCCGAATGTCTCCGATTGATTGATGCACTCAGCAGCTGCAGTGCTGGTGTTTGTGCTGTTTTGAGCAAATAGTTTGGAATGAAGACCAGTTGCAAAATAAGGGACTGGAGTTGGAGATTGTATCTTCCAGGAGTATGTGTTTTTTTTCTTTTCCTCTGTGTGTGTGTGTGTCCATATTATCACTACATGAATGAAGCCATTCTCTGGGGTTGCTGAGATTGTTAGCAGGAGCTGAAAAACAACATGCCCTCCTGCGTCAGAAGAGACTTGATGTCAATATGTTAGTGACCCAGGAGGCTGGACATGGGCCTCCACTCACTGTGTACACAGCAGAAGACATTGACCTCGGCTGTGGGCTTTACCAAGAACACAGGAAGAGGCAACAAGTATTCATTTTATTTGTTTCATCTAGTGTTTCTAAACACAGTGTGTTCCACCAGCATACTGTATATCCCCCTCTGAATTCTTATTTTTATTTGGGAACATTTTTCTTGCAAATTTAAATGATGATTTAGATAAAATGTAAAAATCACTTTGACTTTATTTAATAAAATCTCAAAAATCTCTATTTTTAGATTGTCATTTATCTCTTTAAAATTTTAGATTGACTCTGACTCTGTCATCTTTTACCAAACTGAAGAGTCAGAAACATGTAATTATTATAATATTTTCCTGATAAACATAAAAATTCTGCATTCACTCAACTAGATTTGAATATTTAGCAGAAATGGAAACGTGTTATAACTGCCCCAGCAAACTCCCCCCCAGCCTCCAAATACCCACTTTCTGGGCCTCGTCATCCAAATGCTGCGTGGTGCACAGCAGGATAAAACATTACTGCATCAGAATTTTTTCCCCTTTCACCTTTTGTTCTGGCCAGCCATCAAATAGCAGTCTGTCCATGTTGTAAACAGGTGTTTACGCAATAAATAAAGACATGCTTAGGTCTTTAAACAAATTAACATAAATTTTTTTTTTTTACATGAATCTAACCAGTTGATAAAGCTTCTCTCAGATCAGCAAAATGTTTATAAAAATAAAATACAGTAAACCAAATGTTTTCATTTGATTTTGCAGACCCACTCCAGTGAAAATTGTGTTTTTAATGAGTTCTTGTAGCATTTTTCTGATGACAGAGGACATATTAAAAAAAAAATCTGCTTAAAATTATGCATAAAGTATGTCTTTTTTAAAACCACTATGATTCAAGAGCAGTTGAAAAAAAGCTGATTGAAAAAGAGTTTATTCGTGATATAGAAAATAAGCCTAAAATTCCTTTTCTTCGTCCGAGCTGGGATCTGGCTCAAAACTGAATGTCTGGGTAGCTCCAATACTGCTTGCGATTGTTGTTGCACTGGTAATGTTAGGTTGGGCTATTGAGGGGCTGTAAGCTAGTGGAAGAGCATGTAAACAGAGAGCTCTCAGCAACTGGGTACGGGGGCATAGTTGCTCTGTCCCAACAGTCACCACAACTGGTGAGGATGCGATACCTTCTTTGGAAACTCTGGTAGGACATAAATCTTTGGCTTTTTCGTACCTCTTATTAACAGAATGGCTCACAACTTTGGTCCTCCATCTGTTATTCTTCAGGTGATAATTAGTTCAGTGAGCTGGAGTTTTACTTGGTATTTTTGGAAGGTGTATTTTCCCCATTTGATGCTTTTTTTTTTTTTTTTCACTGGCATAATAGTACTGTTGAATGTTAGAACACCCACAGATATTTAAAGGCCAAACATGGCTGTCACTTGTTGGTTGGATTTAGTAATTATTAAAAGTAAATGGCTTGGTTTTAGACGAAAAAGCAACATTGCTTGTTTTTATAATTTGCTGTAAGCTGGAAGCCATAACGGGGAAAATAATGCATTTATTTTGGCAGATAAAGGGGGTTTATTTAGACCTGCTGGCTGAATATAGCTGCATGAGAGCGGGTTGAATATTTTCCCTCAGGTATTTACATTTATAATGTAACATAAAAAAAACATTGGAAAGTGAATCTGATAAAAGAAGCTACAGTCTTAAAGTATTTAGTTTTTCTTCAGTGTAGTCATTTTCCAGGGTGAATGTTAATTTTTGGTGTCATTTGCTTTCTGTCTTCACCGTCTGGCAGCCGGCGGACTCAGTGGCTTTTTTCTCTTTGCGCCGTCCTTCGTGCCTCTGCTGCTCCCTCTTGTCACACGTCATCTTCTTTAAAGTATTGCCATTAATTTTGCTCACCTGTCTTCTCTGAGTCAAGTTGTGTTAGACTAAACACATCAAGTATTCATAACATGCTAACGTTCTGGCTTCACAGAGGACTGCTTATGCTCCCTGAAGGTTTTTGTACGAGACAGGGCATTTTAGAAGCTCAGTGACACACTCACTCCCATCCATGCATTTACGTCCACACACTATTAATAAACGTCTTTTTTTATTTAAGTAAAACGCCCAAAAATACATTTTAATAATGGAATTTTTGTCCGATTGTTGAATTAATTCCCATCTGTCTGCAATTTGGACTATGATATATGTAGGAATAAGTTATTTTTGGCAGTGCTGACATTTTAGAAGAGTGCCACGTTTCATCTACCTTAAAGTGTGTGCAAAAACGCATGTGCAGTCATGAATGCTCCAGGGGACAAGTACAGTTACAGTCTGCTGATCCTTTTGAACACACTTGCATAATGCATAATGGATGGCATGACAAAAAGAGAAATATAAATAAGAGGTAGTAAAATGTGAAGTTAATGTAAATAGAGAACAGAACTGGGTTTGCAGTTCTGTATTATAATGAATATTATTTAAATTAATATTGTAATGAATTATAATTAAAAAAAAAAAAACGCAGGTTTTTAGAAATGCGTGAATAGATCCAAATGCTGCTTTGGGGTTGTTTATAGTGAGGAGTGAACATTATAACACTTAATAGCTCAAAAGTTAATTTTGCATGTTATAGGCCCTTTAAGGTAACTAAAATGTGTCGTTTATTTTTTTGTAAATATTGTCATTTGCCAATTTTGTCACTACATTTTGTGGATTTTTAGTCAAGTTTTGTTAATAAAACAAAAGAAATTTAACCTTTACATAAGTATGAATGTGCAGCCCTCAGGGTTAAGGAGTGCAGCGGTGAAAACATCTAAACAGGTGACACTCAGGCATATTTTTGAGTCATTGCAGCATCTCATGGAATTCTCAGAGAAAGATAAGATCAGTGATCAGGTGATGTTTTTTTGGGGGGTTGCTGGGTAAAAACTGGTTCTTCTGATGTGTCAGATATGCGGATCATTTCTTATGAGAAAAACGTACACATTCTTGGAACACTGCTCATTTTTAATGACAAACCCAGCGAAATGTCATGCGGCCTGGAGGATGCAAATCATAACATAACATCTCGAGGGGAAATTGACTGGATTTATTGTATTTGTAACACTTTTGACCCACATTACTGCAGCTGCTACCAAAACTGCTTTCCTTTTGCAGCTTGGTGCCGCATGACAGTTTTGCTATCTTTAGAAAGAAAAAGAAACATAGACCCTTCCCAAAAAGATTACAATATCATCAATTTCAAGTATTCATTTGTTTTTACATACATTGTAGATTCTAGCTCATAAAACCCACAATTCTTATTACACTTTTTGGAAAAAAAAAGTATTTTTGAAACTCAGTTTAAAACGTTTAAGACCTGCAAAATTTGGACACCGTATTCTAATTTTTTTAAATCTTATTTTTGTGGGTTTCATGAACTGGAACAGCAATTTTATGTTAAAAAATACTTAAAATCAATGGTTTATATTCTATGAAAGTTTAATTTTCTGAGTGGAATTATGGAAAAAAAATGCACTTTTCCGTAATATTTTTCTTTATCAGAAATTGTCACAGTGTTATTTTACAGCCTATAAACTCCACCCTGAAACGGAAAGAGAAAAGTCTTCTTCTTACGTACAGAATAGAGGAGCTAAAACCACTTTTTGAACCTTCAGCAACATGTAGACCTATTCCATGCATCTGCTGTTTGTTTAGGTCCGTGCCCTAGGGTTCATTGGGATAGCTTAGCTATTTTTTAATGTTAGATTGTCTCTGTTTTGTTTTTATATTCATAAGCACGATCAGACAAGCAAGCCCACAGCTCTTCATCAACACTCAGAGATGCTTAAATCGAGAACACAAACATTTACAACCTCAACACACATGCTGTCACACTTCTTGCACAGACACGCAGAAAATGTCCTATTTTATTTAGTTTTGGAGGAACAGAGACAGAGAGCAACACATCATTAACTTGGCCAGACAGAAAATCCAAACTTCTCCTTGAAGATTCACCGAACACCTGAAGCAAAGTTTATTTAAAGACTTGTTTAGGATCAACTGTAGGTGCGTTTACTTGGGGGGCGTCGCAGTTTGCTGCATGAGAGGTGAGAGACAGGTAGAGCGTGATATGTGCATGCCTAACATGATGGAGCAGAAGATAAACCATTTCTCTTCTCTTGCCAAGTGGCAGCGAAGAATTCTGTTGTGTTAGATTAAGGCTGATATGGAGGCTAAAAGTGGGGAGATGACACAAATGAGTCATGAAGAACAGAACGAGCAGTGGGAGCAAAAAATGAGATAAATAACTTGAGCAAACTTCGTTAAGAAATCGTGCCTCATGGCTGTCGGACCGCGCGCTTTTTTTTTTATTAATAATGAATAATTTCATGTCTCGAATGTCGCTCTGTGTTTTTGACAGCGACAGGGAATGTTTCCAACCTTGCAATAATTTATTCCTTTTGCCATTAGGGATAAAGTTTCTCTGAGGTCCACAGAAACACTGAAGTACCATAATATTTAAAAAAAAAAAAAGATCCAGCTGGAAAAATCCTGCTGAGCGAAAGAATAACTCGCAGCTGTTTCCTGGAAAAGAAAAGTGAAGAAAGGCTGTTTTTTTAATTTTTTATTACCAGGCACAATGGAGCCGTAATGAATAATAAACTCAACTGTCTGTTCACCTTAGCTCAATACAAGCATAAAATTCTTCTGATTTTTTAAAATGTAGAATTTGCAGAAAATAAAAATCTCAAATCTCACCCCTAAGCTCTGATTTTACATTTAGATTTATAGAACCTATACAAGAAATACATAAAACAAGGTGTACAGTGTTCCCCCAGTTTTGCTGATTTGTTTCAGTCTCATGACTCTTGCAGTTTGTCACAAAAAACTCAGACAACTCAATACACTTGTATGAAACTAAAGTGTCCAGAGGAGGTGCTGAGGTGTATCTCTGCTCTCCTCCATGAAGAGCATGCCAGCCCCTCCTCTCTCCATGCCCCTGCATGGAGAAATGGCATCAGCTGACTCAGAAGCAGCTGAAAAAAATCCTGATATGCTGAAGAAGATAATCGCGGAGGATATTTATCATCTTGAGCAGGCGTTTATCATGGAAGAAAACGCCCATGCGCATATTGATGAAGAAGGAAGCACACGCAAATATCTGTCATACATGGGAATAGAGCTGTGAAAAAAAAGCCTGGAGTAAGATTGACATTTTACCCCAAGCCTCTTCCAACTGTAGGTACATGCTATCGGGTAGCGACAGTCCAGTGTGAACAACATATGCTAAAAGCACGTTCAAGAACTGAAGTTCAGCGAGTTCTTGAATGTGCATCACATGCCTAGTGTGCATATGTAGCATTGTAATTAGTTCTTGTAACAGAGGTTGTAGACTTTTCTCATAGACTAGATCAAATCCTAAGACTAGAATTTTTTACTACTGTAAAAGAGCAATATCATGTGCTATAAGAGACTCCACAAACATATTTTCTGCATATGTCCTTTAAACAACTCTTGAACCACAAAAGAGGACATCATGTTAAGATTTTTCTCCAAACATCAGCCCTAAAGCACTTTTTGAACAAACAGTTCTCGTTAGCTGGATAAATTCAGTGCTGGTTCAGTGTCTGTGGGGCATTTGCAGCATAAACAATGCCAGCCTTATCCACTTTATCACTGTAGCCATTTAGTTAACATGGTTTGTAAAAGACTGTTCAAATATTCTGCGGGGAATCAGCAGAGTCCCTGAAGTGTAATTTCCATTTCTTCTGCTGCACAGCAGGAACTGTTTAGGATGTTTACGAAGGCTAAAACCACAACTAGATCGAGATAAAAAGGAAAGGGCACCAGAAACATATGAACCCATCATCTGCAACGTCTGTTTTTTAGCTGCTTGCTTCATTCTATTATGTTTTTCTGTTTTCAAAGTTGCTTCAATGCAACCAGTCACGTCCTCTTATAAAAACATTCCTTTTTTGCATCATCCTCTTCAACTTCTTGTTATGACCTGCAGCAGTCATAGACTGGAGGACTGTACTGATTTCATATTTATTCTTTCTTACTGTATTTGAGCAGAAAACTTTGCTCGTACACATCGGACCTGGTGAAAATGAATCTTGGGCATTGATAACAAGCCCCCCCAAGATGATGATATCACAACATAAAGAAATGACTAAGGCCAAAAATGTCTTTTGGGGCTCAAAATTATTTCAAAACCAACTAATGAAACTAAAACTGAAATTATCATGGGATGACAGTTCTGTGGCAAAGTGGTAATTTGGCGATTTATCACCTGATAGGAAAAGAAAACTTTTGTTCGAGCGATTTCCACAAAATTTCACACAGACGCCGCCATCTTAAGTCTACAACATAGACATATATTTATCACTGGACAAAGCAAGGTGTTGACGCACCCATTGAAAATGCCTTTTCAAAGCCATCATCGTGACGTCATGATACGACCGCCGCCTTTTTGAAACCCGCTGACAGTGATTAGTCACAGTTGCTCAGAGTTACATCTTTAGAGGAACTACTGTCGAAAAAATATTTAAAAGAAAAATTAGGATTAGAAAGAAGTTGTTAGGTAGAATGTATCAGCATAAGAATGGTTATTTGAATGACTGAGAAATGACTTTCTATTTCTCAATAGAAGTCTATGGGACTTGGACTTCTTAGTACCAGCAGGTACTTCCTATTTGGAACACGCGAGGTTTGGGGGTTGAGCTGTCCAGTGATTATACAGTCAATGGTCTACAACCAGAACTGAAGTTTTGTTAACCTTTGACCACAGTCAGAGGTTGCCATCTTACACCTAAGACCAGCTAAAAATGTAAACTCTGATTCAATTTCAATCTTTCTTTTCCTAACTCCTCAAAAATCATCGGGAACCTACTTGGGGAAAAAATTGTTGGAAATAGAAATTGTGGATTTTTAACGGCGGCAGCACTTTGAGCTGGCAAAAGTGACGTTCCCCTGTTGCTTGCACATTTTTCACTGGCTGTGGTGTGGTCTCCCAGCGGCGCTTCTCCATGGCGATAGCAGATACCAGCCCGTCACTGGTGACCAGCGTTTGGGAGATAGCCCTGTGTCGGAGGCGCTATCAGGGGAGTTGCTGCAGAGAGGAAGCGATCACTTCTAGGAAATACTTTTATTTTTAAAGGAATAAATATTCTGAAAGCACTTGTTTAGACTTTCTTATATTAATTATCAAAAATTTATGTTTAAGAAAGTGGGAAAATGTCAAGTTTTACCAGATATTATTCACAATCTAAGTTCAAAGAGGCTGATAAGAAAACTCTGATGACCGAGCATTCTAGTAGTATTTAAACGCATCACTTTCTGATGAATCTGTGAGAGGTGAAAAGAGTCTCACCACAGATTTGTGCGTAACTGAGGTTTTGTGTGTGCATAACAAGTGATTCATGCATGATTTGTAAAGATTTGTGTGTAATTAGTTTCAAGCTGTTGTAATTTTATTGCATGTGTAAATAGTATTTTGTATTTTTTTGAATTCTGTATTTTTTGTAATTTTTCAAAAAATGTTTCATATGAGTTATAAATCAATAATGACGTACACACAAATCCAAAGTTATGCACTAATCAAGAATTACGCACGCATAAATCAGGGTGATACTTATTTCACTCCATAAAAAAAACCTCTGTTGTCAAGGACATTTCAAAAGTTTACTTTTGCCAATTCTTCTAAAAATTACTTAGATTTGTTTGTCGACCCCAAGCAACCAAAAATCTAAAATGGTTGCTATGGAGATAAAACCAACCAAAAAGGAGTAATTTTGAAAGATGTGTTTTTTATGAATTTGTCCCTTGTAGCTGTGACTAATGGTGGTAGAGGAGAGGGTGAATGAATGGCCTGATGCTTCAGCTCTGCTTGTGGGGGCAGTAAAAAGTGTAAAAAGTGGGTAGTGCCTGCGGGCCAAACAATGCCATAATTCTCTTTACCTTGTTTGTGCTGCATAGCCTGACTAAAACGAGGCTAAAGTCATTCACACACAATGTCCAGAATGCTTTGCTGTGCCACAACCTTTACTGGCATAGCTGCTCTTGGCGAAGAGTGTGATGAAATCCAGACTGATGGTACTGAGTCAAAGCAGCGCTGCAGAACTGGGAGGATTACCAACCATAAACACTGCCTGGCTACCAGCATCCATAAGAGATGAACGTAAAACAGAGCAGCGAGTACACAGAGAAGAGGAGACAGGTCTTCAGCTTGATGCTTTCACAATTCATCAAGCTTGTTTGGAACAACCTCACAAACATTAAGCAAAACATGATGAAAAGTGGACATGCAGTCATCACGGCGACTTCCAGTGCACCTCCGAAGATCTTTAGAGAGAGGGATCTAGTAAATGTAGCAGCTGGAGAAAAACACTTCATGTTCTTCTTTCTTGTTGTTCTATATTTAATTGTTTTATTTGTTTGTTTTTCAGGTTTAATCCTTACTACCATTGTGCTTGATAAACTTCCCTTTTCTTCTATGTTTTATGTTTTATTCAAGCTTATTCAGCTTCACAAATCCAAACCGTTCTTTTTAGGCGCAACTAATTATGCGGTCTTGTTTCCAAAGACAGCATTCATGAACCAGCTTTCCCTGGAGTGGAGCCCCCAAATGAAATGATATACTGTACTGCTTCATTAAAGCTAATAAAAAGGCCTTACAGCACTTGAACAAGACTTTAAAACCTCAATTTATCCTCTGATTAGAACTAAAGTGGCATCAGCAAATCATCTAGATTCTATAAAAAAAAAGAAGTAAATCCCTGGATATTTGCAATTCATCATCTGTTGAAAGAAAAAGTTTTAACTTTGCAGAAAGAAAAGTTCTAGTCATGACAATGTCTTTTTTTAAATGTCATGAACCTTTTGCGTTTTAGACTAACTCTAAAGAAAACGCTGCTGTACATCGCTGCTCTCTGCTCACTGGAAGGCTGAATTCCAATAGTGCAAATGCCACAGAGTGAGTTATTACTGTGGCAAGCCCCATTTATTCTCAGGAGACAACTCAGAAATGTGTTTGAAGGTTTGGAACTATTTATGCTATCGTATAGTGAGGCAGCACGCCGCAAGGTATTGTCTGTCGTGTCATTTTTCGAAGAGCTTTTATGTTCCAACAGCTTCTGCGTACTGTATATATTTTGTCACCTTTTTTTTAATGTTCAAGAAAGGTCAGCATAATAGAAAGTAAGTCTGAGGGGACGCAAATGAGAAGTAGAGAGAAAAAAAATGCACTCAAACCTAATTATTATCCTGTCAGCACTTGTTTGGGAACCAAGACCACCTACATAAAACTAAATATCTCTGTTACATGAACACGGCAACCTAAATATTAGGATTTCTAAATGTTGCAGCAAAGTACTTTGAAAAATATATATCTTTTTAGCCTAATGTAGCTTACTGTCTTCCCATTAAAAAAAATATTGAAGCTAATTTTTCTAGAAAGTGGAGGTATAGGACCCAGAGGACCAGACTACATGTTAAGACCTTTAATGTATAATAAATAAACCAAAACGTGAACAAACTGTGAATTACAGGAGAAGTAAAAAAATTGTGACAAAGCAGACCATCTGACCAAAAAAAAAAAAACAGACACTTAACATCATTAACTTAAATGAAGACAGCTGTGGATAATTGATAATTTGGGGCTAGTGTGACAAAACCTGACAAAAACCAGGAAAACATGACTAAAATCAACCTAAAAGGCACAATTCTCACAGGTTTTGACCCTTTTTTGTATTTTTAGCAAAAAAAAATATCACACACACATTTCAGTTTTTATTTTATTCATGTTTTACAATAGTTAATGCTTTGTTAGACTGTGTTTTTTTTAGCTAATACAGCAGTTTCAGCATGTAAGGAACCTAAAACAAAGATTTTTTTACAGGAATGCAGTTAATACATTTTTTTTTGTATCATTTTAAAAAATATTAATTTAGAATAGTTTGAATTAAAATGTGTGATTATGGTGTAAACCTCTGAATATCTAATTGCAGCTTGGATTACAAGAAAGAAATAATTATAGCAAATTCTCAAATAGTTACTATTTCAATATTTAAATCTCTTAAAACTTTTCATTTGAGCAGATATTATTCCAACGGGTTCTATTTTGCCTGATGTTATTCGTACGCATTTTAAGTGCGATCGAGCACAAACACTGATGCAAATTCATGTTGGCTAATAGGTGCAGCCAAGATGCACATTGTTACATGTCGGCCACGTGTGGCACAGCGGATATTTTACATGCCGCTATGAAGCCACTTTTTTTCAGACAAAATTTCAACTCTGGCCATATGCATTTAGAAAGTTATGTGCTAATAATCCTTTTTTTAGATATATTTTTAACGGTTCGAAATTGTTTTTGTCCTTGTTTACCTTTATCATCCTGAAGGGATCAGACACAGTTATGAGCACAAGCAAAGAGGAGCTACGTCAGAAATGAACAGAACAGTTATTAGATTTTCTTTATTGTAAGACACATTGAAATTGTCTTACTTTAGCTCTAACTTTAGTGATTTTTGTGAACACGGAAATGTAAGCAGCTTTGACTGGGCAGAAAAGATCTTCTGCAGCTCTACGTCTCATCCCTGTTGTGGAAAACTAGCATAAATTAGAAGAAGAAATTTTAAAATACCTTCTAAATCCAACAAGCAGCATTCAATGAAGTACCTGAAGTTTCATCTAACTTTGACCGGGTTATCAGAGAGAAATAATCCACGACTCGTTTAATATCATCCTTACAATTTTGGGGAAGCAGCTGTGAAGCATTCTGCTGGCAGGACTACTTTGATTTTTGAAAACAAATACAACCAGGAGGACATTTATAAAATAAATATTGTACAAATTACGGTTACAACTGGTTAGGTTACCTTTTGTTATTTACGTGAAATTGCTTTAAAAAGGGTCAATTCTGAAGATGATGGTTCGAGGATTTTATGGAACAAAGCTGCAGCATGTTTGGACACAGAATTTTCTCTGAAACTGCTCTGACGTGACCTCTGGGTCAGCTAGCCAGGAATGGAAATATAGTCAAATGTGCAAAGAGGGAACAAATTCAATTTCAAAAGGATATTCAGTAACGTGTCAAATATATCTCCAGAAAATAAGAAAATGGGGGCAAATGATGTTAAACTGGGGGGAGGGAAAGCATCTTTTCCTCTTAAATTTGATTCACTAAGGTCAACTAAAAGTGGTCGGAAAAGTTTAAACGTTTCCATATGATGTGAAAGATGGATTAAGAGTATTTTTCCTAATCAATGCTAATTCATGGATCCTGCTTCTCATGTGCTGGAATGGCCTCCAGCCCCCATGTGACCCCAAACAAGATTGAGCTAGTATGGAAAATGAATGAACAACTGAAATTGATTCAATTTGGGAGCAAATCGATAGAAGAGACTCTCCCATTTTAGGACTAGAAAATGAAACGCACATTTTAGATGGTTACGCCCTCGCTAGTCTTCTTAACAGTCTGCAGAATAATACCATTTTAAATAGAGTCAACATAATGCAGACTCATTTTTTGTGTGACTATCCTTTGATTTTGACATGAAATGTTTTTATCTTTCAGACACCTTTTAGAATTATTTCCGGATGAACTTTTGTTTATCCTGATTAACATTAGGTCAAACTAATTAAGTAGTTGAAAGAAAAGGATCTTATCATATCTAAAGAATATTTTTTGGACAAATTTTGAGTCAAACTGAGCTCAACAGTTAGTAAAGACACTAAAGCATGACAGAAACAACCCACATGGACATAAAAGGCTTGGCTCTCAGTTGTTGTTGCCTTGCAGCAGCTGTAGTTTGTAGATGTTCTTCACCTGATGAAAGAGCTGTGTGGAGCAGCATCCAGCCGGCACCCAAACGCTTCCCACACACGCTCGTAGAGAACAGGGCAAAGGCTCATCCACGCCGAACACTCACACTCACAAAGCGCAGGTAAATCTCAAAATGTTACATAATTGTTTTTCATTGTTTCCTGCCCACATTTATCAGATGTGACCTCTCGACAAAAAACATTTGTGGGAATACGTTGTAAACGGGGACACAAAAGCGGCGAGCATCCTCATCTCAAACGCGGGTCATAGTCTGAACCGCTCTCCCACGCCGGACAAGGGTCAGCAACAAACACTTGACAGTCCACATCCCATAGCAGCTAATCTCAGGACTGATGTGTTTTTTTTTTATCTTATAGTTTTTAGTTGGCACAGCAGGGATCAGTTACACCCTTCAGCAGCCTCTGTTCAAGAAGCAAAAGTGCACAAAAAAATTAAATTTTTACACATAAAAAGTACGAAAGTAAAGCTTTGCAAATAGAAAAGTTATACTTTAATAGTTCCAACATTACTTTTCTTAATAATTAAAAAATTCTATAGAACCTAAGAAAATCTGCACCATTTTGTTCACTTTGTATCTTGATTTGCAGCAGGTCTGACATATTTCTTGAACCTTAAATGTATTTTTCACTAAATACACCATTGCCCTTGACAGAAGGCAGACGGCGTAGAGCTGCAGCTGGGCGCTGTAGAGCCATTACCGTGTGACCTGTGGCTGCTGGTCCAACAAAGCGGATTTGTAATTGCAGCTGATTTCTGTCTCTGTAGTGCTCTCCATTGTTTCATCACTCTAATTGGTTGATAAAGTTGCTAGATCCTGCATTAGTGCTGTGCTGGAGCAGATTGATTCTCTCATGTATAGATGTTGCACACGTTTCATTTCTCTTAAAGTTCTCTGATAAAAGATTGATGGATTAGCATGCAAAAATAAATAAAAACAAGAGTTGAGTTGTTGAATCTGAGTGTGATATTATTCTTTTGTCATTGCTATTATCAAGTTATAAATCATGCTGGATCAGAGAGACGCTTATCTGATCTTCAAATCTGCATATCCGACATGCACTTGCATGCTTTGCCATGGCTAATTTAGTCAAAGCATGGGAAGCAGAAAGAATGTATGATGTATAGACCCCATTTTTCCTTCTGTTTCAGCAGTCAGGCTGAGCTAGAGCTTAAAAGCGGCAGGAAAAACTTCATTGTGATTCATGTTAAATTTTGATCCAGGACGTTGCTCCTGCAGAAGATAAAAAGGAGGACCAGATAACCACTTTGTGGATTTGTGTGGAGAATTACACTCATGAATAAACCAATAAAACAAAGGAGATATCTTGCTTTCAGAAGATAGGAAGAATAAATGTCTATTTTAAGAGAGCCGCTTATTGTTTCAAGATACCTTTACCTGGGCAGCAAACTGAGCAACTACATAGCTTCACAAACTGAAGGAACCCAAATACCCCATTGAAGAAAACTGGCTTTTAGTAAAGAAGGTCTTTCCATCTCAATGGAACAGCTAAATGTAATGTTTTTAGATGCAATTTGGTATTTTAGTTGCTTTTTGTGATCAATATAAAATGGAGCAATTCAATTTTGCTGAGATTCAAAAGGACCATCTAATTTTTTTGAGTGCAGTCGTGCCATCACTCTTTTTTTTTGAGCGGCAAGTCTTTAGGTGAAATGCTTTTACCCACAATAAAGGTAAATTAAAACCTTGCAATCTAAAGGATGTAGGAAGGATGTCATGGTGGTTGGGCCTCGCGTTCGGACAGCTGAATGATAGATTGCCGCTCCAGCGCTGTTATTGTTTTTGTCGGTGGGTTTTGTTTGTAGTTTGTGTCCTTCCTCTCTGCCCGCATTCGTCCATGCACATTACACTTTTGCAATTTTATTTGCCGTGCAGCCTAATAAAAATGAAACATAAGTACTCTTCAACAAACAACAGTAATTCTTAGTGGCCATTGTGTTGAAACATCCTGCATGTACTTGAGCACAGAGCTGTTTTTTTTGTTGTTGTTTTGGACATTTGCGTCAGTCTCTTCTGTTTTAACTGAACTTTTCTTTTGTAACACAAATGCAAAAAAATGAGTATTCTTTAAATTAGTAATATTTTTTTTTTTTACTGAACTGAGTGAAGCTGAAATGAAAGAATTGGTTAGTGAATCTATTTTAGGAAGCAATATCCCTAGGTAAAAAAGAAACAAACCAAGAGGTCAGCCTGTGTGACTCTCAGCTGTCGCTACACCTAAGATCAGATGTGCAGCAGTAGCAGTAAAAGCGCTGAGACGTTTCCTGAAAGAGAGGCCCAGTTAGGCAATACAGCACTTGTTTCAACAAGCCTCAGATAATCTGAAGCAACAAGCCAAATGAGTGGGAGTGGACCCCCATTAGGCGAACATGACTATAATTTCTAAAAACATAATTAGTCTAGCATAGCCATAACTCTTCCTGTATAGACATGCATTAAGAAAAAGCTCAAATATATCTTTTTTTTTTAAATAATGAGATAATACGGAAGATGATTTTCTGACTGCAAATCTATGGGATGATTAATGGAGAAAAATTATGAATATGATGTGGAAAATGTAAATCTTCTGTTCCAGACTTCTTCTAACTTTGAATAAGTGAATAATTTATGCTGGGAAATACAGAGATTTTCATTTCATCATTATCTCAAATGATATTAATAAGGGGCTCAGCATGGAGACTTTCTACATCATCTATTGTAAACACAAACTCACCTAAGCACAGGTGACTGCTCACATGCACAAACAGGATATGTGTGCATGATTGACACATGCTTGGTATGTGTTTGCTTGTATGCACATATGTATGTCTGTGTGAGGCAATCTGTATTTTTATTCTATCTGTGTCAATATACATGAGTGCAAAGGTTTTTGCAGCCAGGAAGTATATTTGTGGCATAAGAGTGTATCTGTGGACAATCCCAGACATTTTATTTAGCATCAATGAGTGAAAGTTAGAATAATAAACCTTGAGAAACTCATTGCCTTTAGTGTTTGTAATCTTGATTGTAATCCTCCCCACAGTTATGACTTCCTGTCATTATTCCTCAATCATTTTACCCTTTTTGCATCTTTTGTCTCCACCTCAACTACCCCACTGTCCCTCTCAAACAAAATAAAACAAAGTTTAGCCTCAAAATACAAAAGGAGTTTATGTAAATATGCACCTCCTGTGTCGGAAGCTACATAACCTGCAACTGCACGTGTCAAAGTCAAGGCCCGGGGGCCGATCCGGCCCATGGGGTAATTATATCCGGCCCTCCAGATCATATTCTATTGTTTTTATTAATGGTCTCATGTTATCTTGTATAATTGTGACAGGATATATTTTATGGAAATCAAAATCTTTTGGGATGTTTTTTTTTTTTTTAAAATGACATACAAGTAAATAAATTTAAAGTTTTTTTTCTTTTAACATTAACTTTTTGTCTAACTTGTATAATTTTGACAGGATATATTATTATGGAGAGTAACATATTGAAAGTTATTTAAGTTTTTCATTATTTTAAAAAATCAATTTTTTTTGTTTAAAAGTTTCAACAACTTAGTTTTTTTTAATTTGTTTAATACATTTTTGTCCTATTCAGCCCGCGACCTAATTAATGATTTTGGCCCCGGGTGTGATTGAGTTGACACCCCTGCTGTATTGTGATGGTACATTCCTGGCTCAGAAATGCGCAATTGAGCGACCTTAGTAGTGACGTGGGTAGCACCGCTGAAGAGCCAAAATTGATCATGGAGAAGAAATTAATAATTGCGTCTGGAATTCTATGACACCAAGTCTTTCATATATTGGAATAGAGCTGGGAAAGAAAAAGCCTGGATCGAGATTCATGAGATTTGCACCACTTGGACATATTGCACCAAGCCTCCTCCAAGTGTGATACGCTAGTATTGAGTAGCGACAGTCCAGTGTGAACACTGTATGTTCAAAGCGTATTGAAAAACCCACATTCAGTGTGTTCGTAACACAGTACGATGCCCACAGCTCTTATCTGTTTCAGGTCAGGACAAAAAAAAACATTAATAATACAAACATTGGACATGTTCATTTAGATATTTTAATTTTTGCCTTTTTGAGTTCACATGACCTAGTGTGTAAAATTATTTATAGAGGCTAAAACATGTAGCATCTTTGACAAACTAGTTTTCACGTTACCTTGTTGGCCCAATCCCTGCATTGAAATTTTGGGAATTTCTTGACAAACTCATTTAATGAACAATTCTTTAATAAAAACTGAAATACATCTTACATTTTTCCAGATTGCAAAGTAGCTGCAGCTGCTTGATGTTATTATAATAGCATTTGTGTGCTCCACAACATCATTTTGCTTTAAATTCTGATGATTAGAGATTAGCCAAAAAGTTCCGCTGCAAGATTCTTATCAAAGCACTATGGAAATTAGGTACGGCTTTAGTGATTTTGGCTGAGTTTTTCCTTAAGCAAATACAGTCTGGGCTGATGTCTAAAGTGTCACGTGTTGTTGTCTCTTATTTGAAGTCCTGGGGAGTAGTTTGTGTTTGCCTTTGGTTGCATGCAAAAGCAGTTTGTTTATGAATTATTGGCACATGACAAATCAGGTCAGAAGACTCGTGACATTTTTCCTTCTTTCGTTCTTTCTGTCTAGCTCCCACACTTTTGTAAACCCTATCTGTGCTCCCCTCCCTCCTGTAAGCCCACCTGCTGGGATAAGTTTGGTTAATCATTGTTTCTTCCTCGGTGCTTCGTTGCAGAATGAGGTGCATGGCGTGCTGGCGTTTGAGGAAATTAGCCCTTAAAGGTTAAAGAGTGAGAAAGAGGAGAAACTGTCACAAATGAAGTGACGTCTAGTAAAGATGGAAACGTCAGGTGAAAAAAGGTTCGGTGAACGGTGATGGCTCGCTCTTCTCTGTGGTAAGAGACTTTTGCACTGCAGATGTTTGTTCCAGCTGTGCTGTCATGTCCCTCCTGTGGCTGATTCTGACGGGTTTCGTTGGGTCTTCTTAGCACACTGATTTCTAATGACTTTGAAAGCAATTTCTGCACAAAAACCTTGACTGCTTTAATGGTGCTGTGAAAACCTGCAACTTATCTGACTGCGTGTGCAACACTTAGAGCTGTTATCTCGGTTTAACCGGTTTTGACCCTGTGTCGTTTCAGAGAAAAGCACCACTGACCCTTCAGGCACCCGCTGTAATGAGTCCGTCTGTGCTGCTGATAATGCTAATTCCATCCAGTGGTTATTACTCTGCTGATTTAGGAAGCAGAGCTCTTTAGTTTAATATAATCAAATGTGACTTCCAGGAGAGTCTTGTAATAAATTGGGGGAGTATTTCAATTGAGACTTCTGGTGTGTTTTTTTCGTCAACACGTTTAGCTTAAAGTTTTGGAAAAAAAAAAAAAAAAACATAAACCACACACTGTCCATCTGCCGTCACACATTAATGTCTTATCTTTTGGGCAAATGTCCACCCCCTCAGTAACCAAAACACATCAACATGACCCTCGTCCTCTTAGCTGCCGCCAGACTTTGAACAGAATGGAATTTGAAACGTTTTAGCCAAAAATGTTTCCATTGTCAAGGTGTTTTTTGCAGAAACGTTTCAGATTTCGTTTGGTTCTCCGGCTTCGAACAAATCTGTTAGGAATGTGCGGCAATCAGTGCACAGGTGAGTGACCTCTGGCACACTCTGACACAGGAACCAAACACGGGTTGATTCTAACATGGAAGTGCAGCAGGCTGTGAGTCACCCACTGAGCGTGGGTCCTCTGAGTTGCAGCTGTCCATCTGATGGAAGAAACTGTCTTTCCTAGAGGCTTTTGGCCTTTTACTCGATTCTTCTGACAGTCTGCATCTGGATAGTTTTGCATTCAAACTGCTTATTTATTTCTATTTTTTTTTAAAGAGTAGATACAATATGACACTTGTTTGAATTATGCTTTTGATTATGTTCACTCCGATAGAGATACGACCACACTTCTCTTCATTTGGTCATATTTTTTATGAATAGTTGAGCTTAACTGAGTTAATGTGTTTGCAGTTGATGGGTTCTGTGTCTCTGTGTCATCCAGGCGGTGTGGTGAGTGTAGATAAGACCCCTTATGAGGTGAAAACCCCTTCCCAACCAGCAGCGTCCCTTTCCAGCATCAACAGCAAGAACAAGGGATGTTGTTGCTCTTCTTGACAGCTCTCACAGTGTCCTGCAGCATCCAGGTGGGTCATGCACCTTTATGTATGGAAATTCCCTTTTTTTGTACCACAAAGATGCAGAAAGTGTTATTTCTTTAGCTGTAAAAAACATACTTCTGATGAATATTGAAAACCATTTTAGATATTTTATGTTTGCTTTTTACTGTAACTGGATTAGCATGTTGTCTTAATGAGGCGTTGAATTGTCACCGCCTCTTTAGATGTCTTCTGCTGCTACCATGGATAAGCTCAAGGAAAGCTGGAGGCTCTACATGGAAGAGTGCAATCGGAACAACAGTCTAGATCCACTCAGCACTGGTGAGCTCATTGAATATGGGTCTTAAATTATTTTCAATGCAATGGTTTTTATTTTTGACCTGAAAAGCAGAAAGTAACTTTTAAGTTCCACCCCAACCATCTTTTGATCGGTTTAGTTGATGTGGAGTAAGCCTGCCCCCATTTCCCATCATCCATCTGTTTACATGCTCTCACACTAGCTTACAGCTAGTGCTGCCACAAACGATTATTTTAATAGTCGACTAATCACCGATTATTTTTTCCGATTAGTCGACTAATCGGGTCATGCACAAACTGGATGTCATACACACATCTTAACCATCATTAGCTTTATACTAACTAAACACTAGATATATAGCATTACCTGCAATAATGCTAGTGTGAATGGTGTTAGTTGAATTTGGCCGCTGAAGATGCTAGTGCTGATAGTTGAAGATGCCGAGATTGATAGCTGAAAACGCTGAAGCTGATAGCCAGCTAAAAATGCTAGTAATATGCTAAATTAGCCTAAAAACTGAAAAAAAATCCATAATTAGCCAAAACAGCTTGCACGCAGCTGAAATATTAGCTAAACTCCAAATTAGCCTAAAAAAACGAAAAAAACCTTAATTAGCCAAATCAGTTAGCATGTAGCTGAAATATTAGCTAAACTAAATTAGCCAAAACAGCTAGCATGTTACTGAAATATTAGCTAAATTACAAAATAGCCTAAAACAAAGAAAGCCTAAATTAGCTGAAATAGCTAGCATGTCGCTGAAATATTAGCTAAACTCCAAAATAGCCTAAAAAAAACCTTGATAAATGCCAAAATAGTCCAAAAAGATAGCATAATTCTATTATAACTTAACTTTTTCATACAATGACTCCATATAACACAAAGTCGACTATTAAATTAGTCGTCGACTATTTTAATGACAGCCCTACTTAGAGCACCTCACAACCCCCAACTTAACGTCAGCAGTGCAGCAAAAATGGCCAAGAGTACCTAACTGCAGGTAATATGACGGATGTAATGGCAGATAGACCTGATGGAGCCGATGGATGTCCAACGGAAGTTGTATTTTATCTAAAGGGCGGGAGTCTCAAAAACAGAAGCTGTACTTTTAATTGTTGTTTATGATGTTATTGTATTTTTTGTTGTACTTTTATTTTATTATTATTACCTATTATTATTATTTTTAAATTCCTTTGGAGCCAAAGTGCAGCTGTGAGATCAGCGTAGCAAAAGTCAGTCTAAAATAAACTTATACGAACATTCTGTGATTAACATTTAATAGAAATAAAGAGAGAATATGGCATTTATTTGTAGTTTTTGGACAAAAGCGATCTTTCCTTTTAATAATAACACAGAAGATGAAGCTAAGGGAGCTGTCTGCTACTAGAAATTCAACAACGAGGAAACCGATCATTATTTTGGGGACGGGGATCGTCATGATTTTCTAGAACAACGAGCACTGCTACAAGGTTTTTCTAACGGCACTTTTTAAAAATCTGTTCCTGATTCACAGAGATTTGAATATAGAAATACTCTGAAACAAATATTTTCTTCATACATGGTCTTCATTATGAGAAAAATGCTTCAAAAACACATTAAAGTGGATCTTTAAACTTGCAGCTGTCATATTTATTTATTTTTTAAGTTTATTAAGCTTATGGAAAAAAAAAATCCTAACTGGTGATGTTTTGCTGAGATTGTGCAAACTCTCTGACCTTTTCATGGATTTACCAGCATCGCTCGGGGCGAGACTCAACACCCCTGTATCCAAGACAATGAAGGAGAAGTTCATCGCCCTCTGCAGTGCCGACACTTCAAAACATTATTCACACCCACTGAAAGTGCCTGTGAATTAAATATATATATATATGAAAAATTGTTTTTTTAATGCTCCTATCAAACATTTAGTGGAACAAAATAAAAGTTTGTAAATGGAAATGATAAAAAGTAAATGATTTCTTTGCCAAAACTAGTTAACCACACTCGAAAAACTAATGACAAACAAAGATAAGATTTCTGAATTATATCAAGCATAATGATAAACAATGCATTTTTTGTGAGTAAAGTCCACATTTACAATGATCGTGTGCAGGGACCGTCTTCTGGCTTCAACTTTCCCACAGACACTTTACATGCAGCCTTGGCTTGGAATTTATTTGCAGTGCAACAGTGAGTTTCTGCTCATGCATTAAGTGGAAAGCAGCTCCTGTTTGCTCAATCAGCAAACTGTTTGACTTCATGGTTTTCTCTGCTCTTCAGTTACATTACGGTTATTTTCACGGTATAACGGTCAGGAGCGGTATCAGTCCAACTTCCAAAAAGCCATTTCTTACACTGTGGATAAAATGTTGCACTCTGCTGCAACCCTGCAGTGTCGGTCAGTTAGTGTGGGGGTCGCCTGGAAACGGTGGAGGATAGCGTTGACATTACTTGATACACCCGAGCGTCGTCTCAATCTGTTCTGAAGCTCAGACATAAATAAATGTTTGACATGTCATATTCTCACTTATGCTTATCTTCTTTTTTTTCTTAACTTCAGACCTCGTGTGCAATAGAATGTTTGACAATTACGTCTGTTGGCCAGATGGACTCCCCAACACTACTGTCAGCGTGCCGTGCCCTTGGTATTTGCCGTGGTACCATAAAGGTAATAGAAGTGAGTTTAAAAAACAAATTTTGTGCAGTCTAAGTGGAACAGTGTAACCAGTACTATGAGGTTTCCCACAGGAATCCATGTTGGCTGCACTTTCTATTAAATATATGGTTATGTGTGTGTGCAGTTCAGCATGGCATGGTGTATCAGGAATGTGATGCCAACGGTAAGTGGGTAACCATGGAGAACACCAGTGAGTGCGACCCACTTGAGTCAATCCCGGTAAGATCTGAAAATTACACAAATATTTGGTGCAAAAATCATAAGTAAGATCTCAAAATTAAAGCACATTTGTATTTTTATTTGCAGCTGTACTATGGCCACATTCGAATTATGTACACTGTAGGCTATTCCTTATCCCTGGTGGCGTTAGTGTTAGCTCTTGGTATTCTCATATTTTTCAGGTAAAAGTTACTTTTTTATAGGATTATTTACAGCATAAATCAGTTTTTAGATTATTTAAAAGTTGTTTTTATTTTAGGAAACTGCACTGCATGAGGAACAACATCCACATGAACCTTTTCGCCTCCTTCATTCTGCGAGCTCTGTCCGTACTCATTAAAGATGTGCTGTTTGAAGCCAACCACACAGCGCAGGACCTCAGCAGAGACCAGGCCCAGGGTTTTCCCAGCGCCTCTATGCCTCCCATGGAGCTGCTGGTCAGCAATATGGTCAGTACGGTTCAACTTTATACTTGAATAACCATCACGGACAAACTTTTATTAAATTATAACAAATACCATCTTTTGAACAAAATATTTACAAGTTATTTTTATGTTTTTATTTAATTTATTCATTTACAGAAGCAAATTGGCAGCTTGTGTACAAACCCATAGCTGGTCGTGACCTTCTTTTGAAGTGAATATATGTAAAACATTGCAATATGGGGTATAAGAGCTCCTCTTTTGATCTGAAATGACAGGAAGATTCAGAGTAAATCTGTGTGATGTTCACTGGAGCACAAAACGGTCTATCTTCAGCATGTCTGCGAGGCCTGTGTGGATGTGTGGAACCTATGTGTGATAGATAAAAGAACGAAAAATGTCCATCCATCCATCTTCCGTCTCTGCCTCATCCTTTGGAGCATATCCTCACTACTGTTGGGCACAAAAAAAGTTGATATTGAAGCTAATACCACAAAAAGTATGACTAGAGATAGACAACATAAAAAAATAAATAAAACAAAAAATTAGTGTTTGTGAGATTTATAAAAACATGAATCTCTCCTCGTTCACAGACATCAGTCAGCTGTCGAATCGCCGTGGTGATGATGCAGTACAGCGTTATGGCCAATAGCTACTGGCTGCTAGTGGAAGGCATCTATCTTCACAACCTGCTGGTCATCACTGTGTTTACAGAGAGAAACTACTTTAAAATCTACCTGTGCATCGGCTGGGGTGAGCTGGCTTGATGCATCTGTGAATGTTTTAGCTCCCTATCGCATGGCAAAGGTTGTATTTGTGAGCGTAGCATAAGATTTTAATTTAGATAAACATAAAAAATTCTGTCAACAGATTTATTTTATGTATTTTTTTTCCTTTTCACAGGAACACCCTTAATTTTCCTGGTTCCATGGGTGATCTTGAAATATCTAAATGAAAATGAAGAGTAAGTTTTTCAAATTATAGTAAAATAAAAAAATATTAGTAATCCCATTATGATGTCCTTTAAATGATTGTTTCTTGATGTGAACCTTAACTCAGTTTAAGGCCTTTAGAGGCCCTTAAGTCTTTACAACTGCTGGGACATTATGTTCAGGAGTCTTCAGTGCTGCTTAGCCAAGATGAGGAAATCCTTTTATTTCAGCACGGGTTACAAAACAGTGTAAATTGTGTCCAAATGGGAGGAGTTTTTTTTTTTTTTTTTTTTTGGAAAGTACAGGAAATGGTTCTGCTGTTCCCTTGTGGATATTTCCTTCAATGCTTTTTTTTTTCTTTTCAGGTGCTGGGAACAAAACATAAGTATGAATTACTGGTGGATCATTCGAGCCCCGATACTACTTGCTGTCGTGGTAATTTGTTTTCCATGTTCAGATTTCTTTTTTTTTTCCAATTCACACTGAAAAGATATTTTATTTAGAAACTTCACATAATCAAGCTGCATCCTTGCGCTCAAAGGCAGAATGTTTTCTACCAGGCGAACTCTGTAATATTCAACACAGCTCATTTATTCATGAAGCGTAAAGCGCTCAAGCTGCTTCAGATTCCACGTCGGAGAAGTGCATTTTCCTTTGGAGGATTTCGAGTTAAATAAATATGATAACCATTGCATTGTGACTGCTACAGCATACTGTTCATGTCTGCAAAAGGTCATTTTAGAATATTTATATAACTCCGATATGTCCCCGCCCCCACGTAAAGCCAGACATCCTGGCGTTTTCCATGCATTAATCGTCCTGCTAAGTGGCATGTATCCCGCAGGAATTCCTGTGTTTAAGTTGTTTGCAAATCTTGAGGCCTGGTTCTTATTTTAATGTTGCCTTCCTTATCTGGATCCCACCATGCACAGGGGTGCACAGAGCTGATGGGATGCAAAAATCCAGCAACAAAACAGCAATTACAAACAATTTTATTGATCAAAACGTACATTTAACTAGAGGCAACTTATATACCTGTTGCATACTTTTATCTATTCATTTGAGTGGGGTTGTATTTGAACTCTGGTCAGCCTTTTACTTAATCAACTCTGAAACCTTTTCTGCTCTAAATTTAAATTTTAAACATTGAGTACATAAATAATTTAAAACAAACAGATGTGCACAAGCTGGACAGATGTTAAATCTACAAATTAGGTCTTTTTTTTTCCAATGTGCCCTGAAATTAAAAGAGAAAAGGTTATTGTAAAATTTTCATCAGAGGAAGGCCTGCTGTTTCTTAAAATGCCATCTCTGTTTACTTGATTAAAATGTAATATTCTACTTTGACATCTTCCTTCCCTCACAAAGAATATATATATTTCCTAAATCTGTCTAAACCTGTCTCAAAACATCTAATTTTAAGAGAATTTCAAAAAAAAGTTTAGACTCTTGTGAAAAGAAAAGCCTCTTTATGTTGTGGATTAATAAAGTAATTTAAATAAGACGCTGTCTGCTAAAATGGATTTTCCACTGAGATTTGTTGGCAGACTTTTCTGGATTTTCAGACTATTTGCCAAATGTTTTGTCCTCAGACAGAAAGGTGATGTCTGATCGGATTAAGATAAGACGATTCAATTTCTGACAGATTTTCATCTCTCCGTCATCATCTTTCCTTGTCCTGATCTGGCTGAAAACTTTGGTTCTTTGCGCTTCAGTGCTTTGAAGAGTCGTGCAAGAAACCTAAACCCAAGAGGGAGAATCTGAACCCAAATTCATTCTGTCTTTTTTTTTTTTTTTTTTGTAAAACGAGTCACTAGAAGCCATGCATGATGGAACTCAACTTTCAAACATGATACACTCTGGTTTCATGGCTTTCTGCACATTCTCAGTTCTTTCATTCAGGTTGTTTTTTGTAAAGACTTATGTAACATTTACTTTAAGTGTGAAGCGGTGATAAAAAAACGTGATAAAATAATTCAATTTTATTGTATTAATTCTTAATTTTGCCAAATAATTTGTTTTTGTATTTTTCTATTATCAACAAAATATTGCTAATATTTTGTTGATAATTGCTAAACAAAATTATATGTCAAGATTGAAATTACAGAAAGGCTAAATAAAAAACAAAACATATTGACTTCCAGTATCCAAATTACTAAACATGGTTGCAACTGTGCCTCCGTGCCCCGTCTCCAGGCAGAATCTTGCCCTCATTCTGTGCCGAAAACTGTTCAAGCATTGAGCTGAGATGGAGCCAAACCTCTGCTGAGCCTTGGATTTTTCCATTACTACGTTTCATCCCATTTACTCCAGAAAACAAACATCTGCAAGTCCTGCGCTTTAATGTTTTGTTCAACTCTTATCTTGACTTAATTCTCTTTACTTCCTGGTCATTTAAACATATCAGAAGCAGGAATCATCTGCAGATGCCCCGACTCCAACAGCCTGCACTTCTTCATCTGTCGTGAATCTTTATGAATCTGACTTTTCAAATCTGTTTTTTTTGACTAATTGAATATATATTGTTCTGCTATATTACTAAAGGACACACACTTTAAAAGACATCTGCAATGGGAAAGTATGTTTGCTCAAATTCCAGACATTCACATCCATCAGTGAAATTAAGCAGTCTGGGTTGAAATTAGACAGACATGAAGGAATTGTTAGAAACACTTTCATATAGAAAATAAAAACCTTTTTTTTATTTTAAAGAGTAAATTATGTTTTCATAAATATTCTTAAGTTAGAAGTTATTGTTGAATATTAAAGTAATGATGTTTTCCTGACTTTTCTGGGACAGGAACATGTATTTTCAGTTAATTTCCTCAGTTTAAGTCATAGATGCCTTTATTTTGAAAAGCAGAGCAAACTTTTATACCTTTGTGCTTTAAATGTTTAATCGTATTTTACAACAAAATGACAATTTCTTAAAAACTTCCCAAAATAACCAAATATTTGTATTTTCAGATCAACTTTCTCATCTTTATCCACATCATTAAAATTCTTGTGTCGAAACTTCGAGCGCACCAAATGAGATACACGGACTATAAATTCAGGTGAGTTTAAACTCAAATTGATTTGTATTTTGTTTGTTGTTCCTTAACCTTTATCTTTTTTCCTTGAAATCCAAAGATTGGCTAAGTCAACTCTGACCCTGATTCCACTGCTGGGGATCCATCAGGTGATCTTCATCTTTCTCACAGACGAGTCCACCACAGGAACCATCAGCCTGCGTCTCACCAAGCTCTTCACTGACCTCTTCTTCTCCTCCTTTCAGGTTAGAAAAAGAAAGTAAATACATCATAATAGGTGTTGTTTCTCTGAGCGGAGGAGAATAAAACAGACAGGATGACTGTCATGTCATGACATAACGACAAGGACCTTCATGTTCTGGGGAACCGCATGACAGATGTGCCACAGGGTGATGAAGACGATGATTATAGGCAGATTTAATGTTTTAGTTTCAATCCAAATGATAGATGTTGCTCACTTATGACTCCATTCAGGCTATTTAAAGATTTCCTTTTTGTGTTTATGGATATGAGGATTAATGACTGAAAGTGAAAGAGTCAAGTCTCTTTTAGAGCTGCAAAGGAAGATAACTGATGGTTTATTTAGTTTTGGAATGAAGTAAGACTTAAGTAAAAAAAAAATAATTAATGAGTACACATTTTAGATACTGTTAGTTCATCCATCTGCTCTGTTTCTCCTGCACTTGTGGGTCTCTTGAGTTCATAAACTGCATTGCCCAGTTTGTGTCTCCTCCGGTTGACCTCGCCTCCTGGTACGCCTCTCTTGACACATGCAGAGAAAACGTGTGTCACGGAAATTCTGGAGCAGGGTGTATTTTCCCTGCTTGTGTCACAGCAACACAAAGCAGTGTGAGTCATGTAGACACAAGCAAGACCAGGTCACACAAGGCGATCAGAACAAAAAAAGATGGCGTTGGATGAGGTCAGACTAGGATAACCTGCTGCTTGGATGGGGGAGATCATAAAACTTTTACATCTTGCTTTGGTTTGATTTACATTGTTCCATCACTATATTACGGTTCACCTTTCACAGTCTCGCTGTATCGCTGATTTTTTTCAGACCACATTTACATACTTTTTTATTAAACCGTGCACAGTATCCTGATTGGGTTTGTCACTCAATCTCTTCCGGTTGATGTCTTCTGTACAGAGACGTTGCATGTGCAGCTTGCCAGAGTTACATAAATCTTCTATCGCGATTAGGTCTTTGTTTCCATTCTATAGTACTGGACCTATTTTTCTATGAAGGTTTGAACTTTCAAATGTGTTAAAATGCCTGAGAAAAGTATATAAAGTGTGCAGTGAGGAGTGTCATAGTTTCATTTTTAATTCTACTTTACAGATTTTACCCATCGCAGGTTATTTATAGAACATATCATTTGTGATAAACAAGGTAACACTGTACTGAACATGTTTTAGACCAGACAAATAACGAGGGATTGGCAGCAGCCGTCATGGCACGTCCAGATTCACTTACTGTGAAAACTATTGAGAAAAATTCTACAAAAACATAGATAATCATGTCTCCATGTTTGGGTTTATGTGATTATTAAAAGATTTTCCCTGTACTGACACAGACACTGGGCTGTGTCTGAATGACAGTCGCTTCTGCTGTGTTTCTGTGTCTCTGTGGCTGAATGCTGACTGTCTAGTATTAACTTGAGAGGGAAAAATAAAATTAATTATTTTTCCTGTGAGTTCCTTGCGAGCTCCATCGCGGGAGTGACAGCTGGCGATCTGTCCAGAATGTATCCCGTCTTCGCCCCAAAGTAGCCGGATGAGCTCTGTAACCCCACGGCTATCTGCATTTTCACTAAACTAATCCACACCAGGGTGCACTTGCAAGTAGGCAGAGACTGTCATTTTTAGGTGGACTAGCATTAGTTTCTTCTGTCAGTGATACAAACATTTAACAGGTAAAAATCTAGTTTTAATGTTTTAATAAGAACTCATACAGTATTGACTGTCTCCTCAGGGTCTTCTGGTGGCCATCTTGTACTGCTTCGTCAACAAAGAAGTGAGTCTCTTGGAGCTCACAACATCTATCAAATCCAGATGTCCCTGTCATGAGGACAGTTTTAACTTGTGGCTTGTGCTTTTCAAAAGGTCCAGTCTGAGATCCTGAAGAAATGGAAGCGTTGGAAGTTGGGGAGGAACATTGAGGAGGAATATCGGCACACCTACAGCAATACCCCCAACACAAAGTCAGGCAGCCTGCTGAACCACGTCTCCCGGCTCCCTCAGCTGCCGGACATCACCAAATCCTCTGCTCCAGTTTGCAGCCCTGAAGAAAGGTGCATGCTGGTGCCTGGCTGCCACAACGGTTTGGTAAACTGCAAGGGGGGAGTCAAGTGTGTCTCCCACACACACGAAGGAACTGTCAGCAACTGCACCCTAGTGGAGGATATTAGCCTCACAGAAAAGGCGCAGAGTGACGAAAGCCATCGAGAGAACGTGGAGAGCCTGCTTTAAAAGACAAGAGGGAAGGAGAACTACATGAAAGACTTGGATGGCTTTCCTTTCGTTTGAGCTGTCGTCCAGTTTTGGCTGATGGAACAGTGCTGACTGAATCAGCGGTCGGTGCCGCTGGTAGACAGAGCAGCGGCCGAACCCCATAAAAGGACAACAACATCAGACATCTGCGCCCAGATGCCCGAGTTGCCGTGAGTCTCGTGAACGGATTGACGCTTGCCGTTACAGTATGTAAAGCTGCTTCATGTTGAACAAGCTCTCAACAGCAATTTAAGCCAGATAAGCCATGTAAAGTGTTATTAAAAAAAAAAAAAAAAAAGTAAAAACTTAAACGATAAACAGGAAGAGATACAGGGTTCTGGCTTTAGCCTTTATTTTAAAGCGTGCTGTCTGAAAAGTATTTTATGGTACTGACACTTAAAAATATGACCAAAAGAAGATTGTATGAACAGAAAGGAAGCTTTTTTATGTCTTGTTCTGGTTTCTGTAAATAGTTTTCTTGACTTTAATGAAGCTGTTGGCTGTACCTCATACAGCTACGTGTCATTATTCATGGGAAACAGGCAGCTGCTCACCTCATGGTTTGAATTAAGCCAAAATGATCTCTGCTTTAGCTTCTGCTTTGAGTACAAACCATTTTTTCTAAGCTGTAAATGTATTTTGAGGTTTGTGTTGGGGTAAAAATCCACAGCAGACATCACCAGTGAATCGTGCAGATGTAACTCAACATGAAATTCGGGTCATTTTTCTGTTATAATGGTGATTTATTGAGCTGTACCTTGAAACCATTCGCCCGGTTTGCGTGCCATAGACTGCCATCACATCAACATCTCTTCATGGACTAAATGTAAAAAAAAAATTGAACGCTTGCCTGAACTCAGATGTACAAGACGCAGAAGGAAATCTCTGTAGCCTAGCAGTAGAACAAAACTGAACACAATAAGTGGTACATTTACAGATGGAGGAGCTGCCTGCAACATGTTCATCAATCTTTGAGTTCCCCAACAGATTTTCCAGAACCAACTGAACTTGAGTTTGTGTTTATGGCTATTTGCACAGTGTTAATTTATAACTGGTAAAATTGTGTACATATGTGTGTTTATACAGATGATTATATTTGATTGCAGTAAATATATTTCATACATGCTAGTATGTGTGGGTGAATGCGAATGCACGCAGGGTATGAACGCTTACGGTTGAAGCATTCCACGTTGGTGTTGCAGCAGGATGGATTAGCATTAGGAGTCAGAAAGCGAGGGCGTCACATAAACCAGTGGAACTGACTCTATACAAGACTTTGAGGTCAGAGGTCATCAGAGATCACCTCTGATCCAGCACACGCAGTGTGGCACTGCCGGCCACGCATCATGACTACACCAGGAAATTCTTCAAAGTTGTGGAGCCAGATGCATAAAAGTCTGTTTAGTTTCATAGCTTACGTTGCAGAGAATCTGAAGGCATACATGGTTCTGATTTGTAAATCTAAATAGGCATTGAATTGAATGCACCTGTTTGAGGAGAGACTCCCGCTCCTTTTGTTTGCTTCATCCGCCTGCTTTGAAGTTTTTTCATGGAAACCTCTGCAGAGGCAGAGATAAATATGCAAAAGAACAATAGCAGCACAATATTAAAAAAAAAGTGAAAATGAGACACGTATCTGTGCATCAAAAAGGGAAAACATGCATTTTTCTGGGGTGCCTTGAGGCTTGAATCACAAAAAGGATTTGAACTTTCAAAATAAGAAAAAGGAAGTACACATCAACTCTTTAGACTTAAAAAGATGTTTAAGAAAAATCTTCTTAGCACATGCTTTAAACATTTTTGCATGAATAGGACACATATTTTTCCATTTTTTAAAATACTTGCAGTGTTTCAGTCACTGTATATGAATTTGTGCACAATCTAGAAACATAGTATAGTTGCATTTGTAAGGTCTTCCAGTCCTGCAACAGCTTGTGTGTTCTACACTTGCATGTGTAAGTGCATACTACACTTACACATGCATCTGCAGCGTTAACAAAGGAAATATTCAGTTATTTTTGCTTTAACAGTGTGCACACATCCATCCACTGTAACTTTAGAAATACTTTTTCATGCTAAATGTTCCATGATTTCAGCTGTTTTCCTATTTTTTATGCATCTGGCTCCTAACAAACTACAGAACAAATTTGAAGTAAACAGTGACATTTTTGCCAAGTTGAATCCCAGCTCTGTGCTTTAACCAGTTTCTGCATTAGAGTAGCTTTTTTCCGACAACAGTACTGCAGGTAAACATAAAAAATAGGAGTGCAGGGAGTGGAGGTGAATTTAAAAATGTTTATTTTGAAATCATTTATAAGCTGTGTCATCATAGCCTTGGTTACTCCCCTTTCTGGACCAAAACTGGTTCTATCAGAATGTATTCATTGAGAGGTGCACATTTTCCTTTTGATATTCTCTTCAAGGTGGTTTTTGTACAGCTTTTTGGTGTGAAGAACACGTTGGTGAAAGTTGATCAGGTGTAAAAAGTTCATGATATCTTGTGTCCTCTTTGTGCAAATGGAAAAAAAAAGAATAAATTTCAGTGTATGTCAATGATTTATTTGTTCAAGCTTTTTATTTACACACAACACAATAGTTTAATTATAAAAAAGGATGGATGCTCTGGACAGTGACATTAACTGCTGTTGTAATCGAGCTGGCTTGCTGGCTGAATGCCCAATATTGATTCATGATAGGCCAGAGCTGTTCAATATGCCAAACTACTGCATTCTTCATCTTACTCTGATTTATAAAACTTCTTTGTTCTCAGGAGCTATATTTCTTTACTGGAAAGTGCTGAGATTAGAGTTGAAAATCCGCTTTCCCTCCCAGAACTTAGATGGATCTGACTCCCAGCACCTTCTGCATCAGTTAGCTTTGTAAAGCCAAGGAGAATACAAACTACAGTTCTTGTCATTTCAGATTCATTTTTCATTCCCCATTCTGTTTGCTTTTCCACATTTCTGTTCTGCTGATGAAGTTGGTCAGCATGCAGGCCGTCCTGTTTTCTAGCGTTCCAGTCATCTGTAAAGGTGGAAAAGTCCAAGGCCATAACTGCAGACGAGGTCTGGACATTTTCTCTGAAAATGAGAAAATCGGGTAATTAGAGAGCAGCCGACTGTGCTGCTTCAGACGGCAAAGTAAAGTTATTACCACCACAGGATCAGAGGGTCATCAGCAGAAAGCCAACATTTTAGCCAAATTTTCTGGCAAATAATGGAGTGTGGCAGAAAGAAAAAAAACAACTCAGCAGTGTCAGGTTTCATATGTTTCTCACCATTAAAACAACTTGTTTGGGTTAATTTTTTTTTACCGAAATATAGATTTCACAGCACTGAAAAAAAAGAAATTCCACACTTAATAGTATAATACTCTAATATTTGAAGTAACAGTCACATTTTTTTCATGGTTTGGCAAGAGTTATACTTGACTTATACTCGGGACTGACTTATATGTTAAAAATATAAATATATATATATTGGCTCGTTCTTTATTTCCCATGGATAAGCTGTTGTTCTTTTCTTCTTTTCTTTTTGCGTTGTTAACCACAAGGGGGCACTGTAGGTGTACAGCTTTTGCTGATAGTATCGCAGAAGAAGAATCACCAAAACAAACTGATTGCTCCCTTCAAAAAGATATATAGCCTAAACTTGCTACTTTAGCTTTTTGCTTATACAAAGTTGGATGCCATATTGGATATGGCGGGATGCTTGTTTACGGCTGTGGTAAAATTGTACAAACAGACCTTGAAAAACAACAACTTTCCACAAGTATAAAAAAAATCCTGTCAACTAGTAGGAGAACTTATAGAAAACATTTTAGGAAGATCTGAGTGAGTTTACTCTCAATAGTGAACGTTTAGGCTGATCTTAAAGCCTATTCATAGTGTCTCTGACCTATATGACTCATTGATTCTCCTCCTAAACTTTATGATTATTTTATTCTTGTTTTTATTTTTTCCTTCCTCTAAGTCATCAAACTGGGTTGCAAAGAAAAGTTCAGCTGAAAGTGCTGTCAACTCTTTAAGATGAATAAATCTGTCAATGTCAGTCGTGTCTTGCATGGATTGTGAGATATACTGTTAATGCTTCCATGTAGCGGTAAGGCTAAAAACTTGGCAGTAGCTCCTCCCACATGCCACAGGAGGAGTTTCTTGTTATGATTGATTCAAATAAACTATTTAAAAAAGAAGGAGAATCCTAAAAGTTTATTTTATGTAATCCTTTATTTACAGTTTGAGACTGCAAAACATCTAACAGCTAATATTATCTAGCTGTAATAGAAGAACTAATTATTAACAAAAAAGCTGATTTTTTTTTCACAATCAAGCCATAAATAACTTTTCACATTTTTAAAAGGTTTTGAAAGTTGAATCAAATGTGGAATGCTTGTTTTAACGTAAAGTACAATTCATTCAGCTTATTTAAAAATATTTCTTAAAACTTGTTAAAAATCACCTTATAAAGTTGCTTATGTTTTTCCAGCCTCTCTTATTTCTCACTGGGATACAAAATAAAATCTTTTTTAAACCTCTGTGTCAGTCGAAAACAAATAAATCCAATTGGTTTGATGAACCGCTAATTTATGTGATGTTTAATTGATTTTCTGTCTGGCAGTAAATGACAAAATTCTTAATTAGGTAATAATAACAATAAAGGGTAGAAAAGGTGTCCCACACAGCCTCTTTTCTTCCTCACAATTTACGCAAGAGGTAAATGAATTGAGGGGAAAGGTCAATGGATGCATGCATCCTCCCTGAGGCTTGGGGGACGCGCTCGTGTTTTCTTGTGGGCAAACAGATTATGTCTGATTGAGCCATAAAAGCGGTGAATTATTTTCCAGCCTTGATTCTCTGGCAGGCGTTGGAGGCTCTCATGCAATTGTCTCTTCCCCAGGATCTTCAGCACGTCTCAGCTGGAGGGGAAGGTGCGGGGACTTAATATTCAACAATCTCCCCGGGTCGCCATATGACAGACTTTGGAAGAAATGAATCCATCACAGCTGAACCCAACAACAGTTGTGCTTTTGTGAGTCAAACATTTCTGTCTTCTAGGTGTTTTAATTGGTAAAAGAGTGAGCTACAAAATCATAACAGGATGTAATTTGATTGAAGAACTGCATAGCAAGTGGAAAAGTAGAATTGTAACAAGAACATATTTCAAGCCAAGACTTCATTTTACAGTTTAGTATGAGACAACCCAGAGCAGAAACATGAGAAACTGACAGACAATACAGAGGTAACGTTGAAGAAAGAAAGAAAAAAAAAAAATACGGTTTCTGATTGATTTTTTCTTTTCTTGTTTTTGGTCCTGAGTGTTCCCATCTGAAGGAAAAAGAAGCACAAGTTTGATGGTAGAAGAAGTCCAACAGTTCAGAAACAGTTGTGCAACTTTCTAAAATACCTCGGTAATTTATCAAAACCGCTCTTCAGAGAATAAAAGAGGAAACGAATAAAGAAGGAGGTTTTTAAGAAAAATCTCTGTTGCCTTTTAACCGACTTGTTGACATTCATCACGCTGTTAAGGTGTTTTCCACAAACATAGTTTTAATGCATCCATTGATATAAAAAGGCACAGCCTCAGAAATGGAAAAAGACAGTTATTAAGATGACAAAAAAAGATGCAAGTAGCAATCATAGCCATCAGGACTAATTAGTGACGCTGCTTTCATGGTATTAAATTTGTGATGGATCAACAATTACTGAGTGTGAAGCGTACACACAAGCTCAGACTTAGACGACAAGAAAACATCAAGACAATGGCAACATTGCAGAGGGCCTTGCTTAGATAAGTCTCTACTAAAATATTTTTTCTGTATCTTGTTTTCGAGTGAAGGGTAAAAGTATGAATAAATGAATGTGGTATGCAATGCCTTTGCATTTAAAAAGGTATGAAAGCATCATATGCTTGGGTTCCTATTGCCTTTAAATGAAGGACAGAGGTTTGCACGCTTCCGTCATGCTACGTTCACGGCATGCATGTGGCGTGCATTCAACAACCCGTGTTTATCCCACAGGGTTCACAATGGATAAGCCGGAAGTGTTTACTAACGCCTCCTACAATTGGAAGACGGTTATATACTCCGGCTGGGTACAAACTGTAATTATTTAGTTTTTACTCAATGATCAAAATGGTTCCATAATAAAGGGGACGTCAACCTTTCGTCATCACCAAATCCAAGTCCCTGATTGGTCAAAGTTTGACCTAGTTTAACTTTCAAGGTGCGTTCAATGGACGTGTTTTTAGTATGTAGAGCTTAAAAACTTGTAGAAACTTGCATAGCAAGTCTTGAATGCAGGAGTTTATGACTTTTTATTGGATGTGGTCGCTTGAAGGCAAGTTGCTGAGGGCGGTGTGAACATACCTTTACAGTGAGAAGAGTCCTTTCTGTGTGTAGTTTGCATGTTCTACTCCAGCATGCGTCATTTTTCTCAAGGCACAGTCCAAAAACATGTTTCCTAAGTTAGTTGGTATGCCTAATTTCCCCTAAGGTGTGCGTGTGAATGTACGACTCTGGAACATACCGGCAACCCGTTCAGGGTGTACCTCACCTTTGCCCAAGAGTAGCTATGTTTGCTCCAGCAGTCCCATGACTCTGATGGATAGATAGATGGAAGAAGAACAGAAAGTAACACACTATCCATCCATCCATTTTCTGAACCTGTTTTATCCCTTAAGAGATAACGGGCAGCTGGAGCCTCACTTCGGTTGGGAAAAGGCAGGGTACACCTTGGACAAGTTGGTCTCAGGGACACAATCAGACTCAGATCTAGAGACAATTTTGTGTCACCAATTCACCTATGAAGCATGTTTTTGGACAGTGGATCGAAGCCGGAGTCCTTGGAGAAAACCCACATGCACAAGGAGAACATGCAAATTCCAGCCAGAGACTGGTTAGCTCTCAGTTATACTATGCATTTTAAACAGGTTACAAAACTATTTTTCACACACAGTTATTTTAACTCACTAACATCACATGTACGGTGTTTTGTGACAGATGCAAAGAATAGCCGGTTCAAGCAAATACATTTTCCTAACGTTCTGAATCTGGCACGACTCCAGACAAATTAGCATCGTTCATCTACGGAGAAAGGAAAGGGGAAAGAGATCATATTCTTTGGCACGGTTGCTTGAGCTCATTAGCTGTCTTTGAAATGCTCTCTTATCATGTCGCTAAAACATAGCAGAGTCCCAAGAGTCCTGAGAGTCAGGACAGGTCAGCAACCAAATTTAGACAAAGCTACTATCTCCCCATGTAATATGAAGAAGACTCTCCGGTTACATGCACGGTCAGACTCATCTGAGATCTTCCTCACTGAAGGCCTGATAGTCTGTCAACACCCCTCAGTCTGGTCACGGGCATGCCAAATTCAATCAACTGAATGTGCAATCAGATTGCCGCCATGAAACACGGAACAAGCTGCACGAATGTCATCTCGCACGCAGCAAGGCGGTTCACAAAGGAAGCTCTGAGGCAGAGTGACTGACGTGGCGGTGGGTGAATTCATTGGTTTGGATGGAAGTCTTCAGGCTCAAAGAAGAGCTTTCTGCTGTAGATCTCAACACAGCCAAGAGGATTAAAACATGAAAATGCTGATGCGGGGTAATGTCAGCTCCGCTTGTGTTTTCAAAAGATCGTTTTACACATCTGGTATTCACTTAATGGGAAACTGACATAACTCATTGCAATGCATGTATGTTTATCTGTTCGATTACTTTTTGGAAACCAGCGGAAACTGCAGGAAGTTAAAGGTCTGGATCTAAAATGAAGGCCGGGCAAGGAGGTTGAAACAGCCTGATAATTGGAGCAAATCAAAACTTTCTGCCCTCGTCATGTACAGCCAGGAGACCATGCTCTCGCTACACCTGCAGTTTTAGGTGTTATTGCTCAAAAACGACAGCATGATCTGGAAGATCTTATATATGGGTTAATTTTCGTTGTGCTCACTGATGTCGAAGCGATTTTAAAAGGTAAACAACTCTCTGTCAATATGTTCAGTTGGGTTTTAAGCTGTATTTACACTGAACACAATTCATACATCAAATTAAACATGTGTCCATGTCCATTGAGTTTTTTTGGGCCTCCCACACCTTCACCCTGAAACAAAGCTTCAGGTCAATCAGGTCAGTAAATCAATAAATATTACATTAGTTCATCAAAATATGGAGCCAATATGACCTTTTTTTAAAAAAAAAAGATCTATTTTTTTCATGAAAAAAATGAAAAAAATTAAAGGATTCACACTTTAAACAGGTAAAAATAATACAAATAAAAGCTATAGTAGTGCACATCCAGCTGAGATCAATAATTCAGCGGGATATATTTACGGAGAACTCGGAAATCACACGCATGACAAAAACCTTGGCCTCACAACATTTGACCTGTGGTCAATCAATAACACAGATTAAACAAACAGCCAAGATTTTTCCACAATATTTACTCAGTTTTTATCTTCTAGGATTTTTTTCAGACACTCCTTACAAGAAGATTGAGGAGATCCAATTTCAGCAACACACCTTAGCTGGATCATTCAGTTTATGCCATTTATTACTTATTTGCTTTCTTTCCGCACTTCGGCTTCATGGCTTGACTCTGGAAATTAGAATGAAGCAGACATCTGGGCACTTTAAGGTAATTTATAGAAGTCATACAAGATTTTCTAATGGCCTATAAAACCCCTAACATTAAGAGAAGGGCAATTTTATACAAGCTTAAATTGGTTCCTTGAATTGCTTCCAGTCTGCACCTTTAAAAATACATTCATCTGCTTCTATTATGTCTTAAAAGTCCACAGACAGTTCATGACTGTTACAGTCGCTCAAGTGCATCTAATAATTGATTAAGTGTGAATAACTGCTGTTCTTAGGATTTATTTGCTTTGATGGGCAACAAAAGTGGGTATTAATCTATGATTAAATTAATTAGACGATGACAAAACAGATAATAATGTGAGGATTTGATTCCATTTTATTGCATTTTTCTTGGCATTTGCTGCATGCCTCGCAGCATCTCCAGCTTACGTGTTTTAGTGAAGGCAAACAGAAACTGACAAGCTGCAGAAGCAGCGAGTTTATTGGTATCGGCCTGAGGAGCTCGCTGAAAGATTTTCTTTAGACAAAGAAAGATCTGTGCAGCTGAATGGAAATGCTGGCATTCAACAAACACCCTGAGCACAAGTTTTGACCAGGGAAGAGACAACAGGGAAAATGAGTGCAGACAGGTAGGAAAACACAGACTCGCTAAGGAACAGTTGCTTTAGATATAAAAAAGTCTGTAATTTTGAAGAGTTAAAGCTTTCCGACATCACAGGAGCTCTGTGGACTGAGGTCATCTTGAACTGCGACAAGGTTTCTCCATTTGTCCATCCTGAGCCTTGGAGGAGGTTTGGTCGTGAGGGAGCTGAAAAATATGTTCATGTTTTTTTTCCATGACACCTTGAATGCATGCTGTTGATCGGTTGTGCAATCTTTTTTTCAAACCTTTCTCATAATTAAGAAAATAATCTAGAATGTTACTTTACAAGGAAACTATTTCTACAATCTACTCATTTTATTGTCGAGGCTTCATGGTGTCAGATAAACTTAGCTTTGGCCGAATCCAAATTGCTTTGCTACCAATTGTGGGGGCATTTGGAGCTCCAGCAAAAGTGTTTTTTAAGGGGGAGCCATAGCAACTTACTGTTGGGTATCCCCTCCCCGCTAGGGTGATTCGTGTCTCACTTGTGGCATGGAGGAGAAGCAGATTTCCTTAAATGGGTGTGCTCTAAAGTACATAAGTTACCATTAAATGACTTTTTAAAGTTATAAATTGTTGTTTTTTGTGTATTTTTTGAGCTCTGGTGGATGACCGGCAACTACTCATGATGCTATTTGTATCTTTCATCTTAGAAGGATGAATTATAGTTAAAACTTAAAGTTCTATTTGTTGTCACACACCTTGGTGTGTAAAATCTGTTCTCCACATTTGACCCATCCTCAGGGGAAATGGTGGGCTGCAGACACAGCAGTGCTGGGGAACCATTTATGGTTTAACCCCCCAATATTCGACCTTTGTGTTAAAATAGTTCCCCTAAAATCACAAAAATGAACAAATTGTAACACTTTAGGTTGCAGGATGGTGTGATGGTCAGCCCCGTCCTCTTGCTTCAAGAAGATTCAAATCCCGACTGAGTCCTTTCTGAGTGGAGCTTGGATGTTCTCCCTGTGTGCGTGGGTTTTCTTCAGGCTTCCTCCCACAGCCCAAAGACATGCCTAATAGGCTCTAATTTGTCCCTCAGGAGTGACCCTTGTGGCCCTGCGATCGGTGAAGGCTGCCTTTGCCCAGATTTTACTGGGATAGGCTGTAGCAACCTCTGTGACACTGCACCGGACCAAACAAGATCAGAAGATGAATGGATGGTATAATTACATAAAGGTATATCCGCCTGACTCACTATAGATGAGCGGAAAAAGTCACTTATCCGGCTAAAATTTGAACTTTATTCATCTTTTCATTCCAGAGAACGATCGCACTTCCTTTTGTGAACAAACGCGACCTTGACTTTCATTGAATCTCTCCGAGGCGAGTCCTGCGGCACTTATTATAACATGATTTAGTATGAATCACAGAGCTTCTCTGGACAGAGTTTAGCAATTATGGCATGTGGCAAACCTCCCGAAGAGATTTGAAAGCCAAACCGATGCTGCTGTTTTTCATGTTTTCACTAGAGAATGACAGCAGCTGTAATCAGCTGGGCAACTGCTCATTTCTTGGAAAGGCTCAAGCTGCCTCACCTAAGGCCATGCCGCTTCTGCAGTTCTACTTCTGAAGCGGCTATTTACGCTGCTGCTTTCAAGCATCTCATGTGATCTCCTCTGACTTGTATGATTCCTATCTTCCCTAGGGTCACACCAGGGAGCTGTAATCATTATGACACTGAAACAGCAATAAACGCACCCTCTTACTTTATTTTCTCCACCTAGATGTGAATTATTTCCCTCATGTTTGTCCCTGGTTTGTGTACATGGAGGATTGAATTGCTGAAGTGGATGGAAATTTATTTCTGAAGAGTCTTTACAAAATTGAAAAATAAAAACAAAGTAATGAGAATTACTTTAAGCAAAATCTCCAATTTGTTTGGTTATGACTTTTTACCGACACACTGAGGAATAAAATGTTGAGACCTGGCTCACCTGCAGAATATCCTTAACTGACAACAACCTTTCGTGATTGTTCCTAACTTGGCACTTGCGTCTTGAGGGATCGCTGCCGTTCATCCATGATAAATTGTTACAGCCTAACCACATCGCATGGTCTGTGAGCACGAACGTTAACCTTGAGCTTACAAATCCTCATTCCCGTTGAGGAATGGGTCTTGGGAAGGCCACTCCATGAACTTCCCTTTAGTGTCCCTCAAAGTTTTTGAACTAAGCTACAATTTTACCTCTATAAGTATCACAGTTAGTTTACTTATTTTTCTTTTTTTTTTTTCAAGACACAGCAAGATATTCAAAAGCAGCATCGGTTATTGACAGCTGTTGACGCCTAATTTAATCAGGAAAACAATTTTGCTATCACAAGATTCTCTGAGTGGGTGGATTGATTTGAGTATCGATAGTATTGATACTCAGAGAAGTATCGATACTACCGTGATGAAATGGATATTTTGTTGTAGTTTCTCTTTAATATGTACAGTAAAGTACCTGCATTTACTTGTGGAGTTCATGCAAGCGTGGTGTACCTTTCTGCAGTGTTGCCAGATTGGGTGGAAAAAAAATGCCTTATTTGAGCAAAATCCCACCGGATTTGAGCGGAAATATTATACCATTACAAATGTGCATGTTCAGTTCAGATAGTTGTAATTAGTTAACAAACATTTTTATGTACTGAAAGTCTCTGTCCTATGTTTTACTAACTGGACACTTAATAAACGCAAAATTGCGTATTTCCAAATGTATTCTACAATCACAACATTTCAAGGAAAAAGTATCGGTATCTATATTGGCAATACTAGTCCTGTAATAACTTGTTTCGGATCAATACCCAAATTTCAAATTTTATTTTTTTTAGAATGGATTTAAAAAAAAGGTACAAAGTTCAGAGAAATCTTTTAAATGTTCATGCAGAAAAACAAACTATATCAGTCAGGGCCGGACTTCAGGACATCAGGCAAGCCTAGATAATAGCCTGGAGCTCTGAACACTTTGGGAACCCTGAGATGAACACTTAAATATTTCTAAAATAATTTTCCTGCCCATTCTTAATTTAAATGTCTAATTTAAAAAAAGTTAAAAGAAAAAAAATCACTGAAATGGTATAAAACTGCTCATGGAAAAGCGTTTTGTCCTCCCCGTCCCTGTGTGGTATCGGGCTATTCTGTAATCATCAACAGCAAGTTAACGAGCAGAAAAACTCTTTTTAAATGAGAGCGTTACGATAAGGTGTAGTTAAAGACAAAACGAGAAAAAAAAGCAGAAGTCAAAAAGAAGACAAAGAAAGTCCAAAACTAGAAAAAGGACAGAAAAGGAGAAGAAAAGCAAAGGGAGGGACAGAAAAGGATAATTTTGAGAATATACTTTAATTAATGCCACTGTACTGTTTTAGTCCACAATTTAAACATTGTTGTTTCTTTTGCCTTCTTTAGTAAAACCCGAGAAATGTAACAAAATTTGTTTTGTTTCTACTAGTAAAATGAATGGATAGCAAATCAGCACATAAAAAAAATAATGTGTTTTTTTTTCCTGGTAAAAATTATGTTTTTAAATTAAACTTATTTAAGTGATTTCAGTTGTTAGATGAAAACATTGGGTCCCCATGTCAGTGATTGCAGGGGCCCCGAAACTGCAACGCTCAGCTCTGATATCAGTATACGTGTCTACATATACAGAGTTATTGTTTTATAACTTTGGCCAGGCTTGCTCTGTTGTGTCTTCTTTTGTGTGCGTTTGAAGAAATCGGTCATATTTGAAAACTGGCTGCAGTCAATGTTCCAGAAAGGAAAAGAAATGATCTGCAAAGGACGAAGGAGTAAAAGAAAGCTTAATAATCCTACGAGAGACCAATCAAAAAAAAGAAAAAAATTCTTCTCTGGAACTTTTTTTTCTCTTTGGCCAGAGATAAAAAAGACTTTTGCTGGCATAAAAGCATGACAATTAAATATTCCTCTTTACCTGACTTAAATTTAAAATAAAAATGCCAATTTAAACAATGTCATTATTAAAAAACAAGACCTGTTTACAATTACTTTTGATAACTTCCACATTAAAACATGTTTGCATGTGTAGTGGTGGAAAACAGAATTGTAAAATGAATAATGAACCTGGAATAAAGACTAATGGAACAGAACTGTATTAGGAATGCAGATATAAGTCATGTAATGCAAACATTGATACAGCTAAATTGCACCTATAAATCCTCCCCGACTCCTCAGAGTATCTGCAAACACCTGGTACTACTTTAAAACAGATGCTCAGAGGACTAATAGAGGCACCGTGAAACAACAAAGCTGCAAGAAAAAAAATCCCTTATTGGAAGGAGCTATTGCAGTAAGTTTTAAAGGGGTGTTTTCTAATTAAATCTCCTTCATCAGCTTCTGGAGGGTGTAAGCAAAAATCTACCTCCTTGAAAACCTTCTGAGTCTTTTGAAATGAATGGAGAATATTTAACATTTAAAACGTTTGGATTATCGGACACTGCTGGAGCAAATGTAGACGAAAAGCATATAAAGTGAGTACAGGTTAATGGGGTCACCTCACTAAAAGCTCTGAAGTGGACCCGAAAGGACATGTTAGTATGAGATAAAAACCACAATCTGATCAGCAACACTTAAGTTCAAGCGGATTTCGCTGACTTCAGAGATCAATAATCCTCGTGACCAAAAGCAGACAGCTTGACATTTGTACGACCTTCCTAATGGAACTCACTGACCAGACAACGACCTCCTTACCCCATACTTCGCCTGAGGAACCAAATATAACGTCCTGCTCCAGGTTTCATGACTAAATCGATGGCAAAAGCAGGAGGTTAGCATGTCGTTTCCGTCCGATCTTGTTGCACCCGGTGACACTTTCAAAAGCAGCGTCACACCTACCCGCTGCATCCCTCAGATGAAGCATCAGCTCCAATAAACAGAAGTTCTACACCGACACTGTGTCCAAAATGGCATTTTTTTCTACTTTGAACAAACGTCTGCTCATCAATCCTCAGCATATGGACTGTCTGCCAGTGGCTCTGCATTGGCAGAAGAGTGTTGCAGGCAGAGAAAGCCGTTACGCTCCACAGAGAGGTCATCTGCTTCATTTCAGGCCACACATGATTTATGCGCAGCTCTTCCAAATATCAACCACAGATGAGGTACTTCAGAAACAGCATGGGAAAGAACACAAGAGTTTTGAGGGAAAATCATTTACAGGGAAGTTATTTGTTCTTAGAAAGAAAAGTAAGTCAATTTTGCGCCTCTAAAAATGGTAGCGCAAATCCGATTTGTTTCTTAGAAATGTACGTTCCTTCTCTGCGTTTTCGTACGCGCAGCTTCAAATGGTTTATCCAGTATGGAGGCTGTGAGATCCTCTTCTGTGAAAATGGAAAAACAAATCATCTCAGGACTATTCATTCCATTCTTAGTGTAATCCACTGAGTATTAAAGGCCTTGTAACAAAACAGGCAGCAAATCCAAGTCTCCTGACCACAGACTGCTCTCTGTGTCCCCTCCGTGGCCACAGTCTGGCGACTGCCTGGAAGCATCAGTAATCGATGGAATGATACCAAGATGCTTGACTGGGACACGTATTGTTTTTAATTTTCACCTGATTTCCTGTAGGGTGAGTTGAAAATTGAGGCCGTATTCACAACTGCCCGTACGGGTACATATTGCAGGTGAAAAATGGGCAAACTTGGAGTGCAAGTGGCCCAGTGGAAATGACAAGGTCATAAACGTGCTGTGAATCCATAGAACAAAAATGTTCTTGCAAGTTTTTTTCTATGGGCACGGTGTGTACGACAGGTTGTAGTGTGGGTAAGAAAAGGGGATGTAAGTGAGATGCAGGCATTGCATTCACATTTTTCAACCCTCTGAACCCTGCACACTGTGAAGTGATAGGCATCCTTCCATACCCCATTGGAGTCCCTTGGTAATACACAAGTGTCCTATGGGCACTTATGCATCTCCTGGACACCCACATACATGCAGCATTCACACACATCAGTAAACCCAGACTCACACTGCATCCAGTCCAGCTACTCTTTATGTAACTTGAAAAGTGCGAGAGGCACTCGCACAACATCCAGTCCTGTCTGGCCTTTCTGGTCTGAATCTGTTTCGTTGGCTTCAAATTTTTTTTGTGGCCTAAAATGCAAATCATGCATGTGAGTGTAAAGTGCATCTGGTACATTTTTTCAAAACAAGGCCAGTTTTCCGCTGTACTCGCAATCAATAGGTTATAAATCTCATTGCTCCCTATGTTATCACTACAGTATAAACATTATATTTTTGCATGGGGTCACAAAGTTTGTGGTAGAGAGTCAAATCAGTCATTTAATCCAAAATCACGGTGGGATGAGGGTTTGTTTACTAGTACTTGTAATAGTTATTGCAAGAATCTACTTAAGTTTGGAGTTTTGGAAGGTCAGCAGTAGAGTCTATGACTGCAGCAGGACTGCAGCCATCCGTGGCCAATGTGAGTCATCTGCCGTAGCTGAACCGCTCCTGTGGCTGCACTGGAGCTGAACTGGATGTAGTGTGAGCCTGGGCTAAGAAGCCAGCATGCATATTACCTGCGATAGAGTGTGGCATTAGGACACTGTCCGACAGCATCACTCTTCCACCATAATTATGGGTAACTTATCATTGTAAATACTGTACTTCATGATCCACTTGCCACACCTACGACAATCGTACGTTCTGTTTTCGTGATGTAATTTAAGGTGGCCATCCTTCCTGTCAGGTGTCAGGACCGCCCTCGCACACCTGCCTAAGGACGTTGACGTTGGTTTATCTGTTCCACTCCGGCCTGTAGAGTACACCGATCTAAAGCTACTGCCAAGTTTAATGCTAAACCCTAAAGACTTGTTACCTCTCCTTACTGCCCATCTCTAATACCTTCTGTTCTTTCATCAAGGATACTAGGATTACAAGGATTCACCCTCTTGACGCCATCAACCTGCAGCCTTCCAGAAATCATCCAGGACCTCCGCACTTCCCTTGCTTCTTCACAATAAATCACCTACCCTTTAACTCACCGTTTACCTGCCTTTTTGCCAGCTTACGTAGACATAGCACGTACAGCTTCAAGAGAACCACAAGACACATCTGCACTCCTCTTACGACCCTCTGCACCCCGATGGGTCAACCCCTAAGAACCAAGGACAAGTACCTGTGTCATTAGGAGTGTTGAAAATCTGTGTCCATTTTAACAGAACAACTGAGTGAACAGCTCAGTTCTCTACCTTGAGAAAGATGGACCACAGCGAGGTTACATTTTTTGAGTTTCTTTCTTGGATGTAGAATTTGCAACTGGTGTGGTCTGTTTAAAAAAATACAAGTATTTGCACGTCTTGGTGCCCTTGAATATCAGTTACATTTTATGCAGTTTGCTAATGCAATCACATGTTTGTAAAAAGGGTAGGAGTCCAAAACAAAGCTGAAAACTGCCTTCTTTTTTCATAATAACCCCTTTGACGGGAGAAGTGCTGATGAAAGACGTGAACACACTTCTAAGTGAAGAAGTCAGCGAAATATGTAAAACCGAAACAGCTGCGATGCTCCACTAACACGACTTCTTCAAGCTCTGAATTTTTTGTTCTTGGCCTGCATCCATACTAAAATGATATTTAATTCATGTGAGGTTGAAAAGCAGAACATCCTTAAGTGCATCAGAACCTCTCTCAAAGAAAACATTTCAGCGGAACAGAAGTTGTGCTGTCTGTTGGTGTTTTTTATCGGTTGTTGCCCAGCAAGGAAAAGTACATAAATTTCCTGCTTACATAAGGATGTTTTTGACCGCCCCATCCATCCTGAACATGCATTCATTTATTTACTTGGCAAGAGCTCTTACATTGGCATCCAGTTGTTGTAACGGCTATAGTGGGGGTCGATTCTTCCGTCATCAACAAGTAATGTTCAAGAAACTTGGCAAGGCTGCATCTCCGGCGATAATTTACCACATTTCTTCACAGAACAACATCAGACTATCTGCAAACCCAGTGATTTCTGGAACATGAAGCGCTGCATCAGTCAAGAACACAAACCCTAGTTTCAGTGATGTATTACTTTGCAAACCACTGAGCAAACAACAAAGAAAAAAAATCTCACACGTTGGAATGCTACCAATCCCATTAACTTTTGTGAAACAAGTCAATGTCGATCAGAGCTCTGCTCATCTGTATCCTTGGAATGAAAGGCCCGTCTAGTGGTGCATTGCCGTTGATGCCGATGTGATGTGGGCTTGAGATACATGTCTGGGTGGGCATTCATCGTGGTTCACCACACTCATTCTGCCAAAGTAGATATGTTTTTGCAATTCTTTGCATCTCCAAGATTTTGAATTGGTTACCCAGTGTCTTCCAAACACATCAATTTCCATTTTATGTTGGTCTATGTTTAGACCTGTTAATAGCAGGGTAGTTATCTAAAAGAAATAATGGCTTGCAGGAATCTTTAGTTCTGCAAATAGCCTATAATGCTAACATAAAATTGTAAAACTATGACCCTGAATTTTCAGTGACTTTCTCAGCTTTTATTAAAGGAATATGAGCAATTAGAGACCAATGTGTTCCTAAAGAGACTCATTGTTCGCTCACAAGCACTTACAAAGGGGGAATAACTTACTTTGTCTCCTTGATGTTTAATAGTGTGTGGGAGTACAGCCAACCAAGACACACAGAAAAAAACAGTTTCTACAAAGACAAAAAATACAATTTAGGAAGATTGAGCAGGTAACCCCATCCTCTGAGGTTATAACAAAGCTCCATCTGTTATGTCATTATGTGTATCCTAATAACGTGATAAGAAATATAATCATGTCCGGCTGAGAAAGCAGTTATGGCCTGTCTTGTGTAACCTCAATGTTGGATTCTGTTTCTTTTTTGCTTTTCCAGTGGAATCTAGTTTCTCAAATTGGGAGAGCTTACTGGGACAGCAACATATATTTCTGGAATCAAAACTTGTTGTGCAAATGAAATAGATTTTGAGAATCAAGCCTTACAGTAAAATTGACAATGGAAATCAGCAAAGAAAGTGGAATATTAGCAATCTTGCATATGTACTCTTGGATAAATATATTTCACATTTTTAGAAAGTTAGCCTCTCACCAGTGGGATCAGTCTAATTTTTCATCTTTACCTGCTGTGATAGGGATTTAAGCATAAGCCACTCCGGTATCTTGACCCTAGCTTAATGACTGATCCATAACCAAATTTAGTTTCTGTTAGAAGTTTGGTAGATAAAGTCGAAGAGCCCACACTGAGATGGTTCGTACATGTCCAGAGGAGGATGCTGAGTCCAGAGCTGCCAGGGAAGAGGTCTAGAAGAAAACCAAAGAGGAGGTTTATGGATGCAGTGGACGAAAACATGAAGGTAGCTGGTGTTAGAGTATGCCTGGGTTAAATGGAGGAAGCCGATTCACTTCAGTGACCTCTAAAGGAAAAAGCTGAAAAGAAAAGAAGAAGAAGAAACAGTCACTATACAAAAGATAAAATGTGACATCACTACAGATCACAACATTTCCAAGACTGATCCTTAGAAAAACTCTTTGGAAGTCACTGCCATTATTTACAGTAAGCACTGAAAAAAACTTTTATTTTACTAAAGGTCTAAACCTTTTTATTTCAACAAATAAATCAACTTCATTGACAGATGCAATTATCCTTTTTCAAAAGAAAGACAAGGCAAACTGACTATAAATGAAAATCCAGTGTTGTTCTCAGAACAAGCAGCCCAATCCCCCAAAGTACCAAAAATAAATCTCCAGCCAGCAGCAGTTGTCACCATCAGTCCCTGCTCGTCTCATTGGTAGCCAGAGATAGATGTTAATTAAGCCACCTGCATCCAGTCAAAGGATTAAGAGCTTTAGATGAAAACTCCCCCAATGTGACCGAAGAGTAGATAGCATGCATTCTTTAAATCAACACAGGAAAAAGTGTTCAGAAAAAAATATATATATATATATATATATACATATTAAAAAAAAAGAATTTACTAAGGTGGTTGCATCTGCTCAACTGGCTCACATATATTTAAACCATTTTATTCCCAATACTTATTTATTGTGATACTTGCTGATGGTCAAATACACACAATATTTTGAAGGCAAATTAAGAAATACAGAAAGCAGATTTCATGTCACTGAACAATTTCATCACACTGATGGCTTTAGCTGCTAAATCAGTTCTTCTGAATCTTTGAATCTCTGTGTATTTTGAAAGTTTATACAATATACTATTCTTTATGACTAACTAATATATTACAATACATTAGCCATCAGGGAATAAATTGTATATGACAATCCATTCCTTGCTTAATATGATGAATGGCGGATTAAATGCTAGAAGAATTAATAACATTATTATGAACATCATCTTAAGGTTATCTATAATAATTAAAAATGTTAGCAATGGTTTTAAATTACTAAAATACCAACAAGTCAGCAGAGGAACACGGTACTACAAAAGCATATTAACTTAAGCTTACTCTAATAAAACTCTGAAAATTAAAAGGTAATTTTTCTTTCATGGTTTACACCTTGAACTTGAGAGATCAAACAACATAATGAATCTCTGTTGCAAATTATGCAGGTGCTGACATTTGTCAGTGAATCTAAAAGGACTGTTTTAGATTTCTGATAAATTTTGCTTTTAGGTTAAAGAAAATCTGATGAATGTGGGCGGTGAGCAGCTCTCCTTCCCTGGTTCATACATTATTCCTCCTGGTCTGTTTGTTACAGACGTCCTTCTTCTCTGCTTATCATCAGAAGCCGCCTTGAATCAAATGGCCCAAACCATCACGCTCCCTCCCCCATGTTTTTTTTAAAGTGTTTTAGAAACTTTGTCCCTACAAAATAGAAGCACTCCAATATTCTGATCCTGACTTTCATGACCTCATATTAAAATGCATATTTCTAATCGACTTTAGGGAAATAAAGACATATTGGTGAACAGTATTGTTCAAGTCCTGTTAATTTCAATTTAAAGGACCTATATGTATGAAAGTTGTTGCACAAAAAAATCATTTTCTGCAAAAAAAGAGATATTGAATGTGTTGATTTAATTTTCTAACATCATTTTTCTAATATTGATGAATATTTGGAAAAGCAATTCATTATGTGAAATGAAGATTTCATGATTATTGACAAAAAAAGAAATTTACTCTCCAATCTGCAATAGGCAACTTTTATATATTACCCCCTGGGCAGCCCAGCAGGATTAGCATTTTAACAAAATAATAGAGCAGAAATGAATATAACTTTATTGATCCCGAAATGAGAAAATGCCACTAAAAGATAGATGATATAAAAATATAAAAAAATGCATTTAATTGAAACCACTTTAGCTCTGTGACAAACTGGCGATCTGTCCAGAGGTCGCCAGTCCAACAGCAGCAAGGACAAGATCCAGCAACTATGTTTTTCAAAAAACCACCATGATAAAAAAAAAAGTTACTATTGGTCCCGAAAGTAACCCAAAAATATATCCCAACATGAACAGCCCAAGAACTAGGTTGAAGGAAAACCCAAGTGCTTTAAGAATGAAGCATCTAGAAGAACTAGAAATGTAATGCGTCAGAGTGTGAAACCACACAAAAGTCATATCTCTGGTAGCAATGACAGCTGTGCCCACAAAAGAAAAAGTCATTCCCACAATGTTCATGGCAGTGTATATAGGAATAGTCCTGTTATTTTATAACATTATTCAATGTATGGCTATCTTCAGCATGTGGCTTGAAAATGCAACATTGTAGCAGCTCAAATGCACAACAAAATAGCACGAATACAGTGATTTCACAAAGAAAAACAATACTGTTTTTTTTCTACTGATGTGTTTATCTGTTTATTTTGCCATTGCCACAAAGCGTCAAGTGTTTCCCATGAGAGTTTTCCCATAAGAACCTCTTTTAATCAACACAGCCTTTGATGTAAGTTTGTTTCCTGTTAAAAAACGGATTTTGGTTCGCATGTTGAGAGTTAAATTGTCTCTGCAGACTCGTGTAAAATGTCTATTTATCATTCAAGTTTCTGCACTCTTCCTTACACATCGGTCGTCGACTGACAGACTGAGCTGCCTGAAAGTCTTTACAAGACACCTGACTCTGTACCTGCCCTCCACCTCTCACTGACAACGCCTCAGCTCAAAGTGGTGACAGTTTGACTGCAGGCATGTGTGAGATATTTTGGTGATGAGTTACAGATATGAGAAGAGAAAGAAGCCACACTGTTATCTTTAAAAAGCAGGTTATAATAATTCATGAATAATTCACGACAGACTGGAGAAAAGGAAGATTTAGTTCAGCTGTCCAGGATGTGTGAAGTGGAAAAAGGAGATGAGGATAATGTCCAGCAGGTGATCAAACACCAACAGTAAGAAGAATCTATCACGAATGCCACTGAGCTCGTGTTTCAGCTTACTTGAAAGTGTGTGTTTTTGATTTAGAGCAGTTCAGAGATTAAAAAAATATTTCACATTTATTTGTACAACATAGTTTTCCCACAGAATCGCTTATGAAACAGTAACTGTGTCTGGGACAGTTGCACATATTTTAGGAGGAACACCTGCCCAGATTAGTGATTTGGAAGAAAATTGAGGAATTGGAAGGATTGGCTCATTCTGGAGGCACGTCTCCTGCAGTAAAGGGATTGAATCCACCTAATGTATTACTCCTTTGTCTGGTGGTTCATTTGGATGTCCTACACAGAATGTCTTTGTGCTGCACTCCCATTCTCCACCCAAAGCCTGAATCTATAAAGAAATGTTAGCAATTACCAAATTCAAAACTTCACTTTAACATTTTAACGGTGCAAAACATGAATGTTCTGTACAAACATAATTTCAAATTAACAAGCCCTGACTGACCCAACTAATATGTGAAAGTCTTCATTTTCTGGCCTCAAAAATAATTTATTGGGTCATCATATCTTCAGCTTCATCACAGCTTCGGCTGATGTTCTTTTCACATCAATGACCTTAAGTACATTTTAATGAGCTTGAGTTTTAAAAACTTTGCTCAGAACTGTAATGGAATTTCTCCAAGATTCTAGTCATTTTCACTTCTAGTATTTTATAATTGGATTTTTTGTTTTTATTTGATAGATGGAGCATTAGTGTTCTCGGGGAGCAAACACATAAGGCACCAGCAGGCTCCTCTTTCCTCCATCATACCTCTCTTTGAAAAAACTTGGTAAGAAAGTCAATGGGGTAAAATATTACTGATGCTTTCTTTAAAAGACCATCCCATTTTGCTGACATCTGTGCCACAGGTTAAATTCAAAAGCAGAATGTCTTATTCTAATTCTCCAAATACTTTGAAGTAGCTGCTTTGAAGAGCTGATGAATGAGAAAAATGTTAGAATACAGAACAGAAGAGGTGGTGGCTGTGGAGCAGGAATAGCACAGATCAGTAAGGATGAAGCAAGGAAGGCATTGAAGAGGATAAGGAGTAGGAAAGTAGGTGATCCCGACACCATGCTTGTTGAAATATGGAAGTGCTTAGAAAGGTAGTAGAGTTTCTGACTGGGCTGTTTAACAAGATCTTGGACAGACGATGTGCGAGGAATGGGGTTAAGAAAAAGTATCCTGATGCCCGTTTTCAAGAAGTAGGGAGAGGTGAAGGGTTGTGTAAACTACAGAGGAATTAGGGGGATGAGACCCACAATGGAGTTATGGGAAAGAATAGTGGAAGTATCATCAGTTAGATCTGAACTAAGCATTTGTTACCGACACCAGGCGTGGCGTTCAAGCAACAAAATAGATTTTCTGTTGAAAACAGAAGAAAATAGCAACAGCAATGAACACACGATGCTTCTCTCTTGTCGTCCAGATTGCGTCTGAGGTGCTCATGCAAAAACCCACCGTCAGAAACAACCCAGCACACAACTGTCCGCATCACTTTGGTTCCTTCCGTTCTGCATTCGTTGAAGTCCAAAATTGAACATAAAATAAAATTGTGCTTTTCACATTTAATTAAAAAATATATCATTTTAAATAATTGAATTTAAGTTAAGCATTTTAAACCAATAGTCTTATTTTTTTGTGTTTACCACACATTTGTGAGTAACAATGTGGTTTCATGCAAAGGAAGAGAACCTAAAGAACAGAGAATGTCAGAAGGAGCTGCCTGTGTCTTAGAGAAAGTCTATAAAAGGGTACAGACGGGGGAACTGTGGTTTGTACAAGAAACTCTGAGAAGTACTTTGAATTTGTGTAGGACATGTTTGAGAGCTGTAAGAGAGTGGTGAGATGAGCTCGGTAGAGCTCCACCGCTCTACCAAGTCCAGTGGCAGCATGTTTTGCACCACTGCATTGACGCTTTGCATCGCACTTAGTGATGTGTGGCTCAGCTGCTCAGCTATGGAAACCCATTCCATGAAGCTCTCTGTGAACCGCACTGGGCTAATCTGAAGGTCACATACAGTTTGGAGCTCTGTAGAAATTGACTGTGCAGAAAGTCAGCGACCTCTTTGCACTTCCGCATCCACTGACAGTTTACGTGGTCTACCACTTGGTGGCTGAGTTGCTGCTGTTGCTCCCAAACTCTTCCATTTTGTTATGATAGAGCTGACAGTTACCTGTGGAATATTTAGGAGCGAGGAAATTTCATGACTGGATTTGTTGCACTGGTGGCATTCTGTGACAGAAACAAGCTTGAATTCACCGAGAGAGAAAATAGGGTCAGATAATTTGCTGTAGTGATCCCTGTGAAGCAGATCACTGCATTTGAATTCCTGAAACAAATCCTGGTTGAAAATGTAAAACCTCTTATTTAAGCACAACTTAACTGGATATTATTTAAAAAAAAAAAGTAAATATGACTGTATAAAGACATGGTGACATTAGTGGCATCCAAGATCATTTGCATCATTAGGTACTCATAGCACAAACATCATAATCATTTCAGCTGAATATGAAACTCAAGCATCATTACTTGTTTCAAAACAAACTCCAGCTAATTAAGCTCCCTGGCAATATTTCTCAGCACACTTTCTCCTGCAATCTGCCCAAAATATGGAATGTCTGAGTCATTTGCATGAAATTTTAACTTTGCAAAAAGTTTAAATGCCTTGCCCACCAACACTGATAAACACGTCACATGATCCACTTGAAAGTATTCCTGCCCAACTTGAACAGCCTTCTGTGCAGATTTGGCTCATCCCTGGTGGAATAAAAACATGGGAAAAGGGGTAAAGCTTTGAAGTTTTCATTATAAAAAACAAAAAAGAGACATTGCATGAAAAACAATTGTGTTTTGGGGACTTTCTTCCAGCTTCATTTTATTCCTAATAGGTTCTTTGGGTTTTTTATAACATCATTCAGTGCCAGCAAGGTTCCATTTGATTTATTGAAAAAGAAGCACAAACAACATCATTCATGTAACTCCAACCAATTACCAGAACTGCACAATAACCCAGATTTGTTGGAAAATTAGGAAGGAAGGTGACAGTTGGTGTTCAAACAAGATGACTTTCTCCAAATTGAACACAATTTTAGAAACAACAGTAGAGTACAAGTGAAATTACGTTTGTTTTTCTTTTATTTTTCACTGAGTTCCAGGATTGATTAGCACATTTCTTCAAATAACTAAAGTCAGATTTTCTGCCATCCATCCATCAATTCTCTTCTGCTCATCTGGGGCCAGGTCAGAGGGGCACCATAAGGAAAGATACCCAGAATTTCCTCTCTCCACCCACTTCCTCCCCATGGGGGAATCCGAAGGTTTTCCCAGGCCTGTCGAGAGATGGTCTCTCCAGCTGGCTCCTCTTGATGTGGAGGAGCAGCAGCTCCACGCCCTCTGGGTGACTGAGCTCCTCCCCCTGTCTCTGAGGGTTCGTCCAGCCACCCTTCAGAGGAAACAGTGGCTTGTCTCTGAGAGCTCTTTCTTTAGGTCTTGACCCAGAAGTAACGACCACAGGTAAGTCCTGGGACTAGGAGCTTTGATTTCTGTCTCTGTGAACCACTACCTCAACGTGGCTTGAGGGCTCAAAGTAATGGGGTCAATAGCCCTGGTAAAGTCATCCATGACAAATAAATCATATATAAAGCAGTTCAGAACCCTAATAAGTTTACAATTGGCATCATTAGGGCCCCAACCCAGAGTCAGGCTTAGCATTACCCCAGGCTCACACGGCGAGCGTCACAGCCCAGGTGCGATGTGGGAGCGGTCTAGCTACAGCCGTAAAGACTGCGGCGCTCACATCAGAGCTGTAACGCTAGCGGTGTGAGCCCGGGGTTAGGGTTTGGAGGCTAGCACCAGAGGTGTGTCCTGTAGGCCCTAGTCAGACCCAGCTTGAAAGGATGCTGTTGAATAACTCCCTTACTTGTGTGGGGCTGGTGTGATGTGATTTGAAAGGCAGCTGGTTGACCCTCTCTTACGAAATTTAACTTTTGGGGCATACCAAAGATGTACAATGTACAAAAAGTAATACAACTAAGAACGATGGGCCATGTCACTCTCGGTGCAACATGTTTAATTTTTGAAACACTGCAAAACATGAAACCGGAGCATACGGTCACGTTGTCTGCAGACTCACTCCTCATGTACTGACTAGCTTTTTCTACTGGCATAGAGTACAGAGTGGCTAATGGATTTCACTCCGTTAGCAAACACCTGAGCTCCAACAACTGTGCTATATTGTCTTTTTTTGTTTTAGATCCCTTTTTAACAACTGCCTTCACCTCTCATACTATGGAGTGTATCTACTTAAGAAAACCTAATTCAAACCAATTTCTTTAAACTTATTTGTACTGCTTTTACACCTATTAAGAGACCATAAACATTTTACATTTCATCTTTCAGCACTTAGCCTGTTACATTTTAGCTCACACTGGACTGAAACATCACTTAGATGTGTTCAGCAGTTGCCACCGATCCCTCTCCGTCATTGTAGTAACAAAACGTGGTATCTGCCGCCTACCAACTGGTTAAGTAACGTTAGCTTGCCTTATGGTACTCTAAAAGCCACTTGAAAGACATACCCACTCTTATTTATCATGTGTGTGTTGATTTCAACCACCTCACCTACAAAACATGCAAGAAAACCGTCATTAACCGGAGGGCACGTGGTCATGTTCTCTGGAGACATTCTGATTAGCTTCTTCTACTGCCGTCCGCCACTGTGAAGCACCAAGCGCCCTCTGCAGGCGGAAGTGAGTATTGACCAAGAACATTGTGCAACAAAAACTGGCAGTTCAGAACTTAACATAAAATGATTTATTTTTTGGAGGGCAGATATTTTAAATGTCTGTTTCAATCACATATTGCCACAAACACAAAATCAATAGTGACATTGAAAATTTCATTAATGGAAGCCTAACACCAAAGCTTTTTAAATTAAATGCATTTTATCTCTAAACATCCTCTGTGTCTTCCATGAATTTCAAAAGAGATATACAAAGTAAACGCTTTATGTAGCAATCAGGCTAAAACATTTTGCTCCTCCCACACCACACGCACCTATGGGGAAACAAGCTTATGAACACATTTTTGGACAGGTGTCGAGCAGAGAATTTGCAGCGTGTCGAAAGAGTGACAGCTGGTGCTAATTTGATCAAGTTCAAAATCCTTCTG
>NC_050519.1:10006135-10008319 GCF_002922805.2 Oryzias melastigma
GTGTGAACAGAACAGAAAATGAGAGTAGCAAAAACAGAATTAGTGAGCGTTCTTGCATTTAGATTTTGGTGAATTCCCGAATGTGTCCCTTCCCCGCCGTAAAGGACTATTAACTTATTCCAAGTGTAAACGTGGTTTCAAATCCATCATGAACCACATCTGCCAATGATAATAATGAAGTATCTCTGACCAAAAATCAAAAAACATAGAAGAAAAAAACAATAGAAAGAAATAATATGTTATTTTTTCTCTGGTCAGAAAGTCAAAATCATTCAGAATGAGAACGTCCAAAGAGTTATGATAAGTTTTAAAGCTGAGATATTGAGTACCGCAGGGTCATGAAGTGAACTCTTTCTCTTGTCATAATCTCTATCAAGTGAGTACTCAACCCCAGACACACATTCACTCACATCACCAGGGCTTAGCACAATCCCTGAAGATTACTCTATCTTTATGACTGAAGCCCTGCGTCCTTGTCAGTTGTAAAGAAGAGTGCAGAGCTGTTCAAGCATCTTTTTTAAATTTGCATAAATCCTTCAACAAGAACATTTCATCCTGAAACGTAATTCCATTCATGCCAGTTTTCCAGCAGAAACAGTTTAGAACTTTTCGAAAAACCATTTTATGGATTTAAGATCTCAAAGAATATTCTTGCAAACTAAAGAGGTGTTTCATATGCAAAACTGTATTTTGAAGAAAAAAATTACAAACAACTAAAAAGGAAAGACTTCAAATGTGTAATGTTTTTTGCAACTGATCAGATCTTGCAGACTTCACTTCTTTGTCTTACAAAATGTGATAAAAAATGTGGTAAACAATGTCAAATAATAAATTTTTAGCTTAAGATTTAAGAAAAGAGAAATAAAAATTCTGATAAATAAAAGTAACATTTCCACAAACTAATACAAAATTGTTGCTTAAAGCCAGCTTTGTGCTCCCAGTTAAATACAGTTGATGAGTTCATAGCCAACAAGCCTGACCGCCTTTATAAAAGCTGACATTTTGGTAAGCTGCTGGTCACAAGCATTCAAGGAGAAGGCATTTTAGCAGCTTCCTCCATCACCCGAAGGCAGTGCTGGGAGAAGCTGAAAAAAAGAGAGAAAAGCCACATGTCAACTTTGACCCTGCAGGGATGAGCAGATTAACTTTTTACCTTTTTCCCTGACAGGGACATCTGTGTGGTGGATGATCTAATGCAGGAAGATAGAAACAATCTTTTGAAAGAAATATTAATCAAGCCCGTCTTTGAAAACTCTGGAGATTGTTGGTGCCAAACACATTCCTCACATTAAAAGGATTCTTAATGGTCTTTTAATCATTATTATGCCATTTTTAGGCAAAATATAAAAAATATGTTATTTTTTCTAACATAGATTGTGCAGTAGTTCAATAAAAAATAGCCTTAGAGTTGTGGGCAGGACCATTGGTGGGAAGCAACCCCGCCCCCCTTCCCTTCTCTGTTGGTGATAAGCTCTTTTTCAAACTGCTTTTTTTTTTGTTTGCCCCTGATTCACCACAATTTGAGCAAAGAACTGCACAGAAATGTGTTTTTAAGATTAATTTTCTTTATATATATGTCCTCCATCATGCACTCAAAAAAATGATTCAAGCCCCTCTTAAAGGTGACACATTAAGATTTAATTCATTTTACTCAAATTCAGTAGTTAATCAGAAAATTATTTATATCTCATTCATGTTAACTAAAGTTATTTAATAGCAAAGAGCCCCTGATCCATTAACTCAAAATTATTCAGTTTTACTTTGTCCGCCTCCCCGTGCGCATGCGCATGTGGTACAACGGTCTCTCCCTTCCTCCATGTCTCCTTCCCGCACTATCAGAAGCTGCACGTCGGACTTCGGGTTTGAAAATAGAACTAATTCCTGGTAAGTATCCTTTGATTTTCGGGTTTCCTCATGTTCCTATTAGTAGCATCATTTCGGCGCAGTCCGTGAAGTTGAGCGGTTTTACGTAAAACTATGGCAATAGTAAAACCGGCTCGTGTTTCTCGTTTTAAAAAAAGTCTGACTACCTTAACTAGCTTGATAACCGTGGCTGCTGTTACCATATTTCGAACCGTACGGAACTCTGCTTTGAGTCGGTAAGGTTTAGAAAGAACATCTCGTTTACACGAAGAAGAGATTGATCCGTTTATGTACTTTGAGAGGGTTCGCCAAAAAAACAAA
>NC_050519.1:10008421-10029804 GCF_002922805.2 Oryzias melastigma
CATTGAATAAACGTGTACAGTTTGAGTTCACTTTACAAATATTTATTGGATGGAAAACCTGCCCTTAATTAAATTGAGTCCATCCAATGGATCATTTCTTTGAGTGTAGAATAAACAAGGTGATGAGGAACTGATGAACGGGAAGAAACAAACAAGGATCAGACAAAAACAAAATATATATATTTTAAAAGACTGTGGAGCCTGAAAGCAAATGAACAACAAGTGATTCATTGAAAACAGGAGTTGAGCAAGAAAACAAGCCAACAAAGAGAAAGCAGAGAAAGATTTACAATGAGATAGAGTTAAAGCTGTGAAAAAAGGAAGAAAAAAAAGTATTATCAATAATAAAATCCAAAAACCTTTACTTTGAAGGAGCGTGAACTCACTTGTTCTGAATACTGAGAGACTAAAACCAAAGCCAGACTTTAAAAAAAACCCTATCTGTCTTCTGTTTATGCAGAACGTATTTTAATCCAGGAAATTGATGAACGGATAAAAGCTGAAATACATCTGGTACCTTTGCGAGGAAAATCAAACATTAAATAAAAAATATAATCTTGATAGAGATTGTCCTAGCTCCCACTTCAATGCTGCATTCTAACTTTATCTGAATTAATGCAGATCTGAAAAGATCTGCATTAAAAAAAACAAAACAAAAAAAAAAAAAAATTAAAAAAGAGTTGGAGGTCTATAGGTTGATATTACCATAGCGGTGGAAATTTGATTTTTTCTTCCTGTAATGAATCTTCCTCATTTTTATTACTATAAAAAAAAACTAGATATGCTCAGTATCTTTATTGTATTCTGAAAGTTTGACTTTACTTTTCAAATTTGTTTATTCATGTTTACGATTAAGTGTCACAAAAGCTGTAAATAAAGGCAGAAACAGTAGTGTGCATCTATACAAACATACAAACACGGTGCAGATGATTCATATTCTGCCAACCTCCGAGGCACGATCAGCTCTTTGTCACTTTGAATCAGCCTGTGATAACGAGCCTGTGACGGCTCCGTCTAATTAGGAGCCACGAGTTAAAACACGGTTTGAGGCAGAAACCAGGACGAAAACATTGAAACCTCAAAAAGATGAAGAGAGACAATCAAAACTGAATTCTTTTGTTGCCTTGAGAAAAAAAAATGAAACATGAAAGTGAACTGGCAGAGACCTTCAATGAAGATCGTTTATTCAATTTAAAACAGTTTCACTTTAGTCCCAATGGAACAAAAAGTGGGCTTTAAGTTTAATGCAACTTTTTGCTAAACCCAAATATTTGTTGCTTATAAATCAATTTTAAATATATAACATAATTAGACCCCACATCTAACACAATGTGGTGGAGACGTGCTGTCAGTTAACACCTACAGAAACTCTCTGAAATGTTAAGCTGCCCACTCAACATCAGCGCTGTCAGCGACTTTTCATTTTTATTTCAGAGACAATCTCCTAATTTGTCAGACTTATATGAAGGTCAAGGCATTGTTGGTAATCTTCCAGGACAGCGTGGCACCAGGGAGAGCATATGGAGTTAATGCTCAAAGAAGAAGAATCATAATTATCACAATATCTCAGATCATTTAATTGTCACTTCAAATGTCACCTTGTAGGTCGAGTTACCTGTGCAGTGCACCCAGAGGCATTCTAATATATTCAGAACTGGTCCCTGTGTAGGGATTAGGATATGTTTTGAATATTATATAAATTAATTTATGTGTTTATACTGTCATTTAGATATCTGTGACTGAAGCTTTAGTTTTATGCTCATTATATGCTTTTAAATTCCATTGATGCAAATATTTATCAAACCACTTCAGCTCCAAAATTACCTTAACTTAGCATCTACTTGAAAACAAAAACATAAGGGATTTTTTTTTTGAAGAGCGAGAAATAAATTAAGGTATCAAGAGGTTAAAAAAAAAGAAAGAGAGAGAAAGGAGCTTTACTGATGTTGATGAAGAGAGTCTGAGGAGTCACGGAACTGGGTTCAATAGTTCCATCAGGTTCCCTGCTTAGGTAAAGAAGCAAACAAGCAAAAAAGAGGAGAAAAATTTACAACATAAAGGTTTATGGAGAACTCAGTTAATAACGTTGATACATTTACACTCAAAATGAAACAAGCTTTTATTTTAGATGTGTCAAATTGTGCAACTAACCTCCACTGGTATTAATTATAGAGCAAAAGACGAGTATTTTTCCATTTAATTATATTACATAACCCATACTAGTTCAATGTTGTTATCTTTTGTTGCAATGATGAAAAGAAAGTTTTCTATGATTTGATCTGACCTTTTCGACTTCACTAATTTCAAAGTCCCACTCCGATCATCATTTGATCTATTATAAAGACCTTCCCAGTGGAATTTTAATTATGATTATACCATGTTTAGCCTAAATCAAAACACCAACTAGCACATAAATTCTGCAGAGTGGCCGTAGTTCATTAAAAATTTGCCTTTGAGTAAGCCTGCTTTCCGACATCCGTCTGTTTACATAGATGAATCTATTTGTTTGCAAGAGGATGCATAGGAATGGATATGTCTGTTTTATATGTGGTTTACACATTCAAATTAGTCTTTTTTTATGTATATACTGTGAAATTTTAGGTCTCTGTTTTGGTTTTCAGTGAAGAGATTTTGGACACAACTTGTTTGCATAGGGATCAAATGAGGTATCACTCTGCTTTGGTTCCCCAAAGAATTTATTTTCTCAAGGACATAAAGTATTTTTTGTGTGTATTTTTTTCTCAAATAAAACCAAGTTTTCTCTAGTAAAACAAAATTCAACTTGGGAAAACAGATAATCTCATTTGAGGGCGCAGCATGCAGGATGGTCTTCTCAAGAACCATTCAAACCAGAGCCCCTACCGTCCAGGACAACCCCCCTCTTCTCTCAAAATACACCGAAGCTGTGATTGCTCTGGGCGATTTTTTCACCCGTGTTCTGGAGCGCCGGGCCTGCCGTGGCACCAGCATGATCCCTGACAGCATGATTGCCCTGTCAGCTAAAGGCCTCCACCTGATTATGCAAGTGTTCACTCGCGTTTCAGTCAGCGCCACGCTTGCTAACGGGCTCTGGGGGAATGTGGAGGTGAGTGAGGGGGGCTGCCACAGCGCCATTAATCTTTCTGTCGTGCCGTGGTCGTCAGCGTGACGGGCTGTGCCCAGAGCACGTTAACAGCAGGGGCAGGCCGAAGACGACAATGAAAACACTGGAAGAGGAATGAGTGGAATGATTAGTAGCTAGTAGATGGGTTTCTTCCTGTTACTCAAGATGAAAATCATGTAAAGAGAGCGGTAATCATTAAATGGTTTGAATGAGTTCTCTCTCATAGAAGTCCTTTGGTCACCTAAAGTTAGATATTTGTAAGAGAGGAAGTTTTTATGTTCACACCTTTCAATATTTGTCATAAACTGAATTATTTGTCTCTAATGCTGATACATGAAGTACATGTTAATTTAAAGATGATGCGGCAATAAAATATCCCCCATACCATTATACCCCCATTAGCCTGAACCACTGATACAAGACGGGATGGATCCATGCTTTCATGTTCTGACCCTAACCATCCGAATGTAGCAGAATTGGAGATTCATCACATCAGACAACATTTTTCTAATCTTCTTTTGTCCAATTTTGATGAGCCAGTTTCCTATTCTTAGCTGACAGGAGTGACATCTGGTGTGGTTTTCTGCTGCTGTGGCCCATCTGCCTCACGGTTGGACGTGTTGAGCATTCAGAGATGTTCTTCAGTTGAGAGGTTATATGAGTTACTGTTGCCTTTCTATCAGCTCGAACAAGTCTGGACGGTCTCCTCTAACCTCCGGCTTCAACAACGAATTTCCGCTCACTGGATCTTAGAGATGGTTGTGGGTGAAAATCCTAGTAGAGCAGCACTTTCTGAAATAGACAAGCCCGTCTTGCAGCAGCAACCATGCCACATTCAAAGCCCCCTTTGTTCCCCATTTTGATGCTCAACATCTTGACCATACATCCCTAAATGCATTGAATTGCTGCCACATGATTGGCTGATTAAAAAGGTGTGCTGATGAGAAGTTGGGCAGCAAGAGAGTAAGTTGTTTTTTAGCTTCAAATCATGCATGAGGAGGGTGATAAAGTCAGGGGATCCCAAAAAAACAAAGAAATAATGGTGGATTAAAAGTAGAAACAACAACAGAATGGGCAACAAAAGTTCCTCAAGGTTTATCAATGTTGCTCATGTGTAAGCATTTCTCAAAGGATTGATTTTTGTTCACACTCTCCAAACACCCACATGAACATAAATAGCACACATACACTATATTAACTGCACAAACCTTTATACACATTTATATCTACTAGAACATATGTATACATACTAAATATACTGAATAACTGTATAACTGCCCGCTCCTTAACTAATTGGTTAATTTCTCACTGAAATCCATTTCCCAGAAACTTTGAAAAGTGCGTGCGTCTCTAAAAAGGCCATCCTGACTCAAATTAATCAAATTAAGATTTTAGCATTCACTCCAATGTGAACAATTACTGAGAATCAATTATAGCAGGAAATGGCACGAATGATGAAAAAAAAAAAGGAGTTTGTGCTTAATGGCTTTGAAAATGTCTGAGGTATGCAGGAAAACTCATTTCTGCAGCCCACACGCTGCAGCTGAAGGTGAGATGGCCTCCAGCCTTTGCTCACGCTCACTGTGTACACACACGAGGGACCTTCTGATGCCTGCTGGAAGATATTATCCAACGCTGAAAGCTGAAAAAAAGAAGAAAAGGCAGCCAGCGGTTTGCATTCCCTTGATATTGTCTCAGTATTAACACTCATTGCTGGTGTGGTTAAATTCTGGACGGCAGAGTCACATTCACAGGCAAATGTAATCCGCTGAGTGACAGAACCCTGCATGAAAACAGGCTTGTTTTTAACATTTTCACCCCGTAGTGTTTGGACGTCAACCTTAACAGGGATAATTAATCAATTATAGATGTAAGAGGCTTGTTGTCCTCTCCTGGCTCAGATCAGTGGACTCATTTATGGGATGGCGAGGCAGTGTTTTTACCTGCCGCTCTGATGCTGCTTACAGCCGAAATGGGGAGATCGCATCCGGGTGGCGGTGTTTAAAATTACCTTGTTAGACTGCCAGTCTCTAGTAATCATTTTCCACTGGCTGCACCTGATAAGCACCAGCAGTGTTCCCATGCAGACCCTGTCATATCTCACAAGTGTCATTTCCCTGCATCATTCATCCGCTGAATTCTTTCCCATGAGGCATTTCATCCGAGCGACCGCGGACAAAAACACAGCGATGAGAGGGTCTGACTGATGTTCGGTAGTAAAGGAAATTGCACCCCCCTCCCCATCCAAGCCACTCTTGTATCTGAATGACTGTCATCGAGAGCCCCATGGCAGGAAACATGCACACAGAGTACACCACATTCCTTCACCTTTTTTGGCCACATTTGGGTGCAACGCATCCCATAATTATAGTTCATTAGTCAAAGTGCAGCAGAGAGCCTCTGGTGCAGAATTATCAACCAAATGAAGCCATAAATCAATCCAAAGGTGACGTTTAAGTTTTTATTCTGATTATTCAGATCAGATAAATGTGGATCAAACCAAACTGATGAGAAGAAGAAACTAAAACTTGCTCAACATCTTCATCTGTGGATGCACCCAGTGCTGGAGCTAACAATGCAGAGAAAATCAGGTCATTTCTGATTACACAACCAGCAGCCTCTGCCATCTTCCAGAGGTCCTGGTAAGTAAGGTCAAGCTATTCAAGGAAAACTATGGGAATTCATTCCACTAGAGGACCAGTCATTACTTTGTATTGACGACCAGAGTTTCAGAAAGTCAATATATTATAGGAGTCCTGGAAGATAAAGCTCATGTGCTGCATGATAAGAATTGATTGCTCAGTCTCATTTCACGCTGGTTACACAAGCGGCTGAAATTCCATTGAAGCAATCAGTTTTAGAAGAATGTGGGAATAAACTTCATTTTCAGGTGGAATTTAGCTGTGAAAATAACCATCTGGTCGTAAATGAGTAGTTACCAACAGGAGAGAAAATTCAAGTGCCCCAATAATGTCAATGATCTGGCAAATGTGAATTTTCCACAATTATTACCTTGCATTTTAAAGTATATAAGCAAACTCAGTCCTCAATTTTATTATTATTTTTAGTATCATTTGCATTGTTTAAATGATTGCATCTTTTCTGACAAGACATGTTTAGATATTTATTCAAATTTCAACAGTTGGTTTAAACTTGCTGCATTGATTTATTTTGCTTCCTTTTCTTTCTTTCTTTCTTTTGGGGGGTGGCCGTGGTGGAGCGGTAGGGCATCTGACTACTATTTGGAATATTGCGGGTTCGATTCCTGCCTTGCCATCTGTCGAAGTGAACCCCAAATTACCTTTGATGGGAGGTTGGTTCCACATAAGAAAAAGTAAAAACATTAAATGAAAAAAAAAAAACACATATTTCCCATAAACTTTGAAAATAACAGTCCAAGTTTAAGACAAATGAATATTTAGGCAAGCAAAATATGTTAAGAAGCAAAATCTTTTATGTCAAATTTATTTGTAAGATTGTGAAATTATTTCACGGAAACCTTAAGAGTTGACAAGAAATTCATTCATTCACACGCATGTACTCATGCATTCACTCTTATTTAATGATTCTACCATTTTTAAATGAATTAATTCGTTCACACATACATTCATTTTTTTATCCATTTATTTATTTATTTACTGTCGATTTATTCACTAGTCGTTCCTTCCTTCATTTATTCATTCTTATATTCATTTAATATTTTATTTTTTTATTCATTCATATAATAATTAATTCCTTTCTTCCTTTGTTCGTTTCTTAATTTATTTATTCATTCATTCCTTCCTTTGTTCGTTCATTCATTCTTTTTTTACTAGATCGTTTGTTCGTTCATTCATTCATTCCTTTCTTCATTTGTTCGCTTGGTCATTTGTTCATTCATTCATATATGAATTCATTCATCTATTAATTCCTTTTTACCTTCTTTTCTTTCTTACTTCCTGTGTTCGTTCATTCACTTGCTTGTTTATTTATTTACTTATTTATTTGTTCGTTCATTCATTAATTTTTTTTACTTATTTATTTAATCAGGGACGGTTCACATCAATATCAATGCTGCATTGAGTCAAAACTAGCCAAACTGCTAGTTTTCATCTGGACAGATGGTAAAATTTTCTACCTAGAAAACTGAAAGCAACTTATGTAATGAGAACTGTTGTAAATTGTTAATAATGATAGCAGAACCAGTAGTTTTAAAGTAAAAATAAGGAACAGTGATGTAGTGTGACAGCAGGTTAGGGTCCACCAGATGCATCATAATTCCGCTTTTACAATAACTCCTGCTACACGTGGCCTGATGGACCACAGCACACCCGGCTGACTGAGCGACCTGCTAACCCGTCACATTTCTACCAAAGAATATTCTGTTCTTTGTTGTCGATGCGCAGCTCTTCTAATAAATAACATCCGCCTCCGTCAGGAGAACGTCTTTATTGGGGACCGACGTTTGAGCAAAACAATATTTCACTAACTCTCCTTTTCCGCTGTTTGATGGAGAAATTATTATTAGCTTCGTAATGATAAATACATCAGCAACAAGCTGCCACTGTGGGGGTGCAAAAGAACATATTGTCTTAGGTGTTGCCTCCATCATTTGTAATGTGCATTTACGGCCAAATCTTGCATTTGTTTTAAATCAATTCAATTTGGCCACAGGGACAAAGCATGCGAGAGAAGGAAATGAGAGCAATTGTTCCAAAACAGGGCAAGAAAACAATATCTGGCTGTGTTAATGGCTAAAGAAATGTCCTGAGGCACATTTATGCAAAGCATCAGAAGCAGGAAGGGGTGGTGAAGGAGCTTAGAGATCTGTTGGAGCTGAGTATTAAATGTGTTACAGTCCTGTGTTCATTAAAACCACTTAGAGATTCATTATAGTCTCTATTAAATGGTGTTGACGTTGTTTCTGTGTTCTGAGGTAATAAACTCCACATTTCTGAAAATAATATTCAGAACTTTGGATGGGGCACACCCCCCCGTCAGTCTGCTTTAATGTGTGTCGAGTTGCTTTTTCAGCTGAGAAAACATGACTAATGATGGAGGCTTTCTGCAGCCTATTATGCATCTCAGCTCTGGACTTCTGCAGGCTGCCGGGACTGTGGGCTATAAATTGCACGTACTTGAGATTGCAGAGATTTTCCAGCACATACATTAAGGTTTTAGATTACTTTTCAAGATAGGAATTGTTGACTTCAACCCATTTGTTTATGCAGCAAATCCTATTTAGCTGTTTATTGCTGCAGCGGAAAAGCTTGTGTTATATACTTCCATGTGTGTTTTTTTTTATCTGAAAAGAGTTGACTCAGAAATGTGTTCAAACAATTTATGTGTTCAGTTGAAATACTAGAGAGTAAATACTGCTCTTTCTGGGGTTTTCCTTCTCCTTCTGTGATATCAGCACAAGTCTGCAAAGTTACTGAACTCTGCACCCGCGGGGGAACTTCGGAAAGAGTTTCCTCCTTAACGATATTACCATGACAGTAGTTTGCGGTTCCCTCTGAGGGTGTAACGTTGCTACCTGATGTGAAATGTGCAGTTTTGACAGAAGGATGGACCCTCATGATAAATTCACATCCCTCTGAAAAATGTGGCTCTCTATTTACCCACTCGTTGAACATCTTCTCTATAATAAACTTCTCATTTATTTATTTGGAAATGGAAAATGAAAATGTTGGAGTTGATTCTGATTAATTTTTGAAACTAATTTAAACTACAGTAGACAGTTTAAATCCAAACAGTCTAGCAGCGCTAATTTGGTGTTTCATTCATAATGAAATAACTCCATGTTATCTTTAATTAACAACAATGGGGGAGGCTTACAGCAAGTCTTTTTTAATGCTCCAGTACATGTCAGGAGGGAGAAACGGAATCAGCATGGAACGGATATGTAGTGGTGTTTGCCTGACCCCCATTAGAACCCTCGCCACGCTGCCCTTGAGCAAAACCTTTGGCTCCAATTTCTCTGGGGAAGCTGCTCAGTGTCTTCCAGTAAACCTGTGGTGTGAATGTGAACAGGTTGTCCTTGAGGCGACAGTTCAGCTTCTTAATGGATCTCAACGGTGAAACACAAAGGTAAAAAGTGTGTGATCTGGTATTTTTCAATAGCTTGGAGGAAAACAGTGTCAGCAGAATCAAAAAGAAAGTTGCTTCAAAAAAGAGGTAACAAGTTTTTTGATATTCTACGTGAAAACTGTCTTCTTGAAAGAAAGTCACATTTTAAACCAACAAAGAAGTCACATCACTGTAATGCAAAAAACACAATGCATGTGGATAAGCTTAAATGATCTTTTGCTTTATTATTATTATTAGTTCTGAAACTTCAACTAACTTTGTTTTGAGTTAATTAAACGTTTTTTTTTTCAAAATCTAAATGCTTTTGTGGCACCACTTATGCAAATAATTGTAAATATTGTTACCATGCAAAATAATTTAAATGTTAATTCATAAACCAGATTTATATTTGAAAGAGCTGAAGCTGGTTATTTGTACTCTATGGAAGACGTGTGTCGCTTAATGGATGAAAGAATACCTTTCATAGTCTTGGTTTGAGACGGGTATTTTTATTCTGGAGATAATTAAACTCAATAAAATTAAGAAAAACAAATGTAAGCACAAACAATATTTAATAAGGGCTCAAATACAAACAGACCAATGTCTCTCTTAAGGAAAAGACACTGAGTGGCCGCGAGTGACACAAATTTCTCCTTTTTGTCTCTTAAGTGGTTAACTAACTACGCCCCTTCTGCTTTATGTCTCTCTGTGTGGATCAGTTGTCGATACGTTTGAACCCTGCTGCAAATGCAGGGTCTGATTCTAACTGGTTTATCAGATGTGTAATGTGAGCTGCAGTGGTGTGTCTGCATCTGCATACTGAAAAGTATTAGGGAGAGGTCAAAAGGTCAAGCTCTGTTCATTTATAGTTACAAAATTCAGATAAAATGCACTCTTTAAGTCTAATAAAAAAAAGATATTGAACTTTTTTTTTTAGATTTTGAACTTAATGGAAAGAGAATACAAAGAGGTCCACAAGTATCTTAACTTTAAAGACCAACTTGGTCAAAAATTATGTTTTTAATATGTTATTTTGGCACTTTTCTGATGATAAACAACATATAATGAGAGAATTAAGATTGAAAATAAATTTTTGAGTATTTCTTTTTTCAAAATTTTGGCAGACAAATAAATGCAGTTAAAATGGACAGGCTTCAAGCTCCCTGCTTTGCTCCATTCTGATGCTTTCACTTCCAGACAAATAGATCCATGTGCGACTTTTACAAAATTTTATGACTGGATAGCACTAGTATTGCTCACCATTTTTTTTTTTTTTTGAGTGGAGGTGGAGGATATAAGAGGCTTTAAGCTTTCAGGAGAATGTGTGAACAGAGAGCTCTCAGCAATGGGGTGGGGAAGGGGGCGGAGTTGTTCCTCACCAAGGATCCTCCCCACAAATCAGAAGCACATTTCTAATGAACTTCTCTCTCTCTGCAGAAACTTTTTCCTAGAAAATGACAGATTTTATGATTTTAGCAAAAAAAAAAGCATAATCATAATTAAAAAAACACTGGAAATGCTTTTTAAAATTTGAGACGCTCAGTTAGAAAAGGAAAGATAGAATATTATAAAAAATGATCTGAATTAAATGAAACGCCGTAACTATTAACTTGCACCTCTTACATTTGTTTGGACAGATGTGACATTTGAATAACTCCTTTTCTCAACTGTGTCAGAAAAATACATCCCATGTTCAGCTGGTCTGTATGGTTTGCACACACACAGACTTGAAGACGTTTCTGATGGAACATGAAAGTGCTCCAACATTTTGCTTCGGTGGTGAAAACAAGTATCCTGCTGGAGGAGAAAACCTCTCTGACCACACTGTCACCGCAGCAGCCCGGAGCTGCCAGAGCACACAGCGCTTCTAGCTGAGGCCCTTTGGCTGTTTCCTAAGAAACCAGACCCACAAACCACCTTGGAAGGCTCTGACACTTGACTAATGAGATCTCACCCTATTGATTATCCACAAAGCGATCCATCGCCAAATAATTTGTCAATGCCTCCTGGATAAGCAGCGATTAAGTGATGAGATTAAAATTAGCGGGGAAAAGTGAAGGATGGTTTCTCTTCCAGCTGTTCCACTCACGTTTACTGAAAGCTGCATGATGCAATGAGACAAATGCAAGTCATTCATGTGTGAAATCATTAATTAGACCGTGAGACGGGGTGGGTCATTAACCATTTCACGTCAATTATGTTCAACCCTTTAATCCTCTGATGAAACATCTGCTGTGACATGTTGTTGCCTCCACAGATTGAAATCAATACGAAATCTTGTAGTGTATATTTTTTAACTTAACTGGAATTAAAAGAAACTGATCAGACACTGTGGAGAGATCATTATAATAAATTATAAAAACATGTTTTCTTTAATGCAGTTGTTGTTTGATGGGAGAACCGCAGTAAGTAAATCCTCTTCATCAGCACGAGTCCTCTGAAAACAAACAATCCCAGAAAATGATGCGAGTCTGAAACCCCAGGACAACACCCTCTTCTTAATGCCGAGTATCATCATTATCATTAACATGCTGTAGGATGACTTTTAGCTTTTGTTTGGCAGCAGTCCTCAGTAAAACGTTTCACATTCGGTGGGAATCAAAGAGTTTAGCATGTTTTAACAATTAGAAAGTGATCTGCAGAAAGCTCGTAAACGTGAGATTTAGTTGGATGGAGAAGGACCCAAGGGGCTGGCAAGCACGGACAGGAGGATTCAATTCAGTTAAACTTTATTTAAACAAAAAAGGGGAGGCAAGGCAGTAAACAAAATGCTGAAAGGAATAAATTGCTCATTGACGCAAAGATGGAGGATGGAATATCAACTTATATTCAGGATCTGAAGGAACATATTAGTATGCAACCCAATTGCCAGGTGTAAAATAAAAATAAAAAAATACAATTTTGTGTAATTATACCACACATTGAAAACCTGTTGCACAGGAAAACTCAAAACATGACCAAAAACAAACCAAACAAAGCCACAGAACCCTTACAGTACCCCTCCCCATATGGGGCAGATCCCAGATGCCCTAAAACCCAGGAGGAGGGGGCACGGAAGAACAAAACAGACAGATGGATGTGAGGAGTATCAGAACCCCCGGGATTTGTGATTTGACTTTTCTGTATTTTTATTCTGCTTGTATTCTTATGTCCTTTTTATGTGTGGAAATGAATGAATCAAAGAAAATCAAAAGGTAAACAAACATGAATAAAGCTGATCCTCAAATCTGCAGATCAAGACTCATCATCATCATCCTCACATGAGGCTTTCAGGACGTCATCCCTGCTGGCTGCACTTCTTGTTTATGTGAGGATCCCTGTCCTGGCAGGCTGTGAGGGCTGCAGCAGTCCAGAAGAGAGAGGAGGAGGCACGTAAGCTTAGATCCACTAGAGACCTCAACAAAGAGGCCCGGCTCCCCCTCCCACCCACAAGCTTTTCCATAAAGTAAAGTTTATTCTCTCAACTTTGTCTTCTGTCCAAGTCAAGGATCAGTGCGTTTCCCGCACAGCGAGAAGCTGGCAGAGTCTTCCATTGAGAAAAAGTCTCCAACCCACAATTCAGGTTATTTTTCTTTTTAAGTATAATTTCACAGATATTTGGCACCTTGACACTTTTTTCCTCTCCTAGAACACAGAAAGTGACGATGTGAGGTGGTTTTGCAGCACTTTGAGCTTTCACGAGATAAAAACTTGATGCGGATAGCAAAGGTGAAGCTGTTTTCTGTAAAGAGTGGCTGGTATCTCACAGAAAGAAGGCACAAATGAGTTTCAGATTTTGAGTTTTTTATCAGATAAAAGTTGTCTATTAACTCTAAGAATTTGTATTATTACAAATTAAATGCAATCTCACTGTTATAATTCTGAAATAATAATTAAAAAATTAGATGTTTAGACCCTAATAATGTTAAACGAAGAATTAAAACACAAAAAATAAAAAAATAAACCAAGCTGCCTAAAATTGGCTGCTAAGAGACACAGATTAATACTTTTTAACAGATTTTGTTGCTGTTTTTCCCCAAAATGACTACAAACTTTTTGACACATTTGAGTCAACATATGATGCCCAAGGGAGCAAACTATCAAGGCTTGGATTCAAAGCATCCACTAGCAGTTGGCTTTTTCACCCTCTTAATCAAAACTGCCTGTCAAAGCGTGTTATTACTCATAAAACAGACACAGATATTCCTAGAAAAAATCCACCTTAAATTAAATCAAAGCAACATGTGAATCAGTTGGTCGTTTGTCCCCTTGGTGACTCTTACACCAGCGTGCACACTCACAGCTACACATGTTAATGTTGGAGGATGTAAGAGGCAAAAATGACAGTTTCCAAAGGACATAAGTAAATAATTGAACGACTCGACGGTCAATGTACTTATAACTTTAAGAGTTCAACCGAGTCACATTATTTTAATAATTATCAAGCTGTGAAAAACTGTGTGGCAAATCTTTGAAATGGCATTTATAAACTCCATCTATTCACTTTCAAAAATGCCTTTAAAAGTGAACCCATTAAAAAAAGAAAAAAACAAAAGCATTCAAGCTCATCTTAACTGCAGTTGTGTGGCTGACTTTTCAATAAAAGCTTTTCACTGTTTACCATTAACAAAGGAAAGGAAATGCAGTAAAGCTCATTTTAATTCATGTCCTTCACTTTTTCCTCTTTCACTCTCAAAAAAAGTAGATATTTGCCTTTGAGGAATTTGAAAACACAAGTTTCAAAACATTTAAAGAGAATTTAAGTTTGTGTCAAAATGCAAGTCACAGAGCCCCAAAAGGGACATCAAAGTAAAAATAAAAAGTTGAAGTAAAAAAATTAATATATACAAAAATAATGCTATCTTGTGAGCACCAGTTACTATCTGGTGTGCAACAGACAATGAACAGATTTATTTATTTATTTCACTTCAGTGTCCCTTTAGGGCCTTTGTAAAATCTAGTCGTTTCAAAATTAGCTTAAAATACTTTTCAAAATTTCATTCTGCTTTACAACACACTTTGAATATACAGTATACTATTAAAACTGTTATGTTCAAACACAACAATCTGTGCTGAATAAGCAAAAATCTATATCTGGCTTATACTGGGTAAGCCAAAATGTAAATATAGAAAACAGGGAATTGGTGCTCCTCCTATACGGTGCATTATCTGTCATTACAGACCCATGTCATCGCACTGCCCTTCCTGTGAGCTCCATAGCAGCTGCAGATAACTGCCTCAATTAAACGAATTTTTGCACAGGTTTAACAGGGTTATATAACCTCTCCATTATCTATAAGCAGCTTAAAAGCCCCACTGTATCTCAAAAATACCTATTTTCTATTAAAAGAGCTACTTTAGACAGATTAATGCCAAAACGCATGAATCTTTGGGGGACATCTGCCTTTCAGCAGATTGAACTTTCTGTAGATATTAGCATTTTTGCTTTAATGTCACAGGCGGAGCATCAAACACGGAGCTGTCAGAAACCGTGACTCACCCTGATTTAGGGATCGAAGAAACCAGGAGATGTGGAAAACATATTAGGGTGTCCGTTTAAGCTAAGTATGATGGATTGTGCAACATTCTAGAAGGAGATGCTTGGAGAAATAATGCCTGGAAGAATATTAAATAACGTGAGGCCAGAAACCCTGAACCAAAACACAAAGCTGCAATTTAGACGTGATTTCTGCTGACCGTTCTCATGAGAGCGCAGTTGTGGAAGCCAGAGGCTCTTATTTTGAAGCTTTCCTATCGGTAGCGTGAATACTACTAGTGCTGGGACTTGGGCTTTCATGGGAAAAAAGTTCAAACAGAACTGCTCTGGTGTTGAGAGAAAAGTTAGGCAAATTATTAACAAGGCAACAGATGGTTTTTCAGCGTAACACTGTCCCCCAGAGGGCATAGAAGGTCATGAAAGACAAAAGCATAATTTTATGAGACATTTATGGAGCTTCACTCTAATTGGAAGTTTCCCTGAATATTACAGCATGACTCACTTCTCTTAGTTTTAGTTATCTACAGATTTTAACCTTATAGAAGCTATATTTTGACTGATCATGATGATCAAAGGCTGTTAAAGTAACTAAGCAGGGCTTTTATTTTGCTAAATGCTGCCTCAGCTTCTAAAAGAATATGAAAAATTAAGACAAAACCCAAAGCACTAATCTAATTATTATTCCGTGGCCATATTTTGGATCCAAAAGAGTCCTCCTGCTATTAAGAGTCGGGGTAGCATCCTCAGCACCTTGTAAAATGCCTCCAGGCCAAGTGTAGCTGTTTTCCTGCAAGACACTGAAACACGTTCTCTAATAAAACAAAAGGAATACAAAAGACATGTCAGGTAGTCATATTCCCTAAAGCCAACATGTAAATGCCTTTCCTTCTTGTCTTCGAACTCTTAAATATTTTGGCTTCATTCATGTTCCCAGAAGATCAGCAGGTGAGATAATCTGCAAGTGTAGAACCAAACTACACTTCTAGCTACATTTAGGAGACAGTTTTCAATGAATTTTGGCTCAAAAATCTTCTATCAAAAGCATTTCTGCTGTAAAGTACACGGCAGCAGCTGATACTCTTTTCTATTGACCTGTGAATTGCTTTTTAACAATAAAAAACTCAGGAGAAGGAACAACATCATCCTAAACCACACTGGAAGACTTTAAAATATAAAAACCTTAGATATAATATAAAAACTATGACAAGCAATATAAAACCTTTCTCCATGTTTCTCCATACATATTGTCTTTTTAACATATATCAAAGGTTTGGGGAAATATAAAATGATGTCCTCAGTTTTTATTATATTTATTTAGTGTATTTATGCGAAGGATTTTTTATTTTAGTGTGTGAATTCCCCTATTAATGTAGAAATTAGTAAAAATACAAAAGAATCTTGCACAGTGACTTCAATGAAAAACAAACAAAAAAGGACTGTTTCTGTAGTTGTTAAATAGATGGGAGAAGTGAGTTACTGCTTTCTTCTATTTTTCCACTTTAAAAAGAAAAACCTGTTTCACCAAGATGCATAACTTGGAGGAAAATTTGCCTTTTCTGAATTCAATAGAACGATGTGTAAACATAACAAAAAAATCAAGTCAAGGACTGACTGTGGATTGGAAGTGAAAGCTGAGAGAGGAGTTAGTTGATGCGTGCAGCTGTTTCCGCAGGACTCTGAAGAAAGGCCGTCAGCACTTTACTCTGGTAACGGCTTTGCTAACTTAAAAAAGTAAACTATTCCTGCCCAACAAAAACCAGCGCTCTCACACTGAACCTGCAGTAAAAAAAATGTGCTTATTCTGTTTTTTATGACAGTTTAAGCAGCTGAAAGAATACACCGGTGAAAAGAAGATTGTTTGAACATGACTTATGCAGATTAACAGAAAAAATCATTTAAATACTGCATGTGCCGTTCATATTAACCAGGTTCATGGATTTTTTATTTCATTTAATATATAAAAGATATAACTACTTCTAGTACTGTGCCAATTTAGCTTTCCTCCAAACAACAGTCCATCAAGCACACAAAGCAAAAGTGGAGAACAAAGACGGTCACAAAATGTGCTTCTTTGTATGAAAAGAACCAAATTGTGGACAATTATGAGACGTGATGAATTCCCTTTTTCACATGTTCTTACTTTTCTCTAAAGTTCTGCAGGCGGTTTGACGTCATCCAGACAATTGACACATTCCAGGTGCAGGAGTCACTAAGGTGATTATCTCGCTTCTAATTGTTCAAATCAGAATGAAAAGTATACAAAAAAAAAGTTACAGTTGTTCTCTTTTGTGAGGAACTTTTATGAAAGTGTTGCAGAAACTCAGGACCTGATGGAGGAACCTTGTGAGGTAAAAGGAGGCAGAAGTTTGCCTGATTGAACCCTGTCCCTAAAAATATATATGTTTATCGTAACATATCATATTTATCAATATGCAGTAATTAAGTAAAGAATGGATCTAAGCTTAATAGATCAATTATCGATCCATAAAATTCGATCTAATGCATAATGCTAATATATATATACGTAGTATATATAGATTTTAATTAAAAAATCCCACCAGTTCTGCAAAGGTTCAACATTTTCTCCACCTGATGGCCCAGAGAGGAAGTGAGGCCTCTGAAGAACCGAATAACCGTCATTTCTCACTATGTTCACAGTCATCCCGATCCTCCTCACCTTCATCTCCTGTTGTGTTTGTTAGCACACCCGGAAATGAACGGCGAGGAGTATCAGTCACACCTGCAGTGAAAGCATCAACACATGTGCTCAGGAGTTACTCAACAAAAACAGGACAGTTTCAGCATCAAAGAGGTGTCACACATGTGGAATATCACAGAATTTAGGAGGTTTTTTTCTGAAATGTCGCCTCAAAGTGAAAGTCTGGCAACCTGGACCAATAAGAGGTGCAATAGTATAATACTAACTAGCTAATTTTTACCTTAATTAAATTAAATTAAATGTGTTAATTAGGTTGGAAGGGAGCCCTCCATCTAAAAATGATTCATTTTTATGTAGAAAACAAATCCAGGATTTGTGTCTCCTCCTCAAAGTTTTGCCTTTTCTTTCCCCCAGATCTCCTGGAGACGCTCACGGTGAATGCAGGGAGGCCAGTAAAAGCCTTTCAAGTGTGAATTACCGTTTTTATTAGGAGCTGGACATGTTTTAAAGCTCCACAGCAGAATTCCGTTAATGGCTTTAATCAACATTTCTGTGCCAAGAAACAGTGTACAGCCGGTCTGTGGGAAGAAGGGCATGTCACTCCGGCAAAAATAGCCTGATGGCTGCAGCAGCTTTGTGAAAGCTACATGAAAGCAAGATGTTTGAATGCTCTACATCCACAATGCATTAATTTTTCAATGCATTTCAAATAAAAACAACATAGCTGAGTCCACTCAACAGCTTTCGTTTCTGCAGCGAGGAGTGCAGCTGTGTAGGGAATGGGGAGCCTGGCAGGTCAGCAAGTCTGCAGACGGAGGTGCAGTCGGTTCAGTCACATGACAGGTGATCAAAGTTGGAGCAACGAATGAGCAGAAACACTCAGCGGGATCAATTATGACATTTAAAATGTACTTTCAGAACACAGTCTGCTCTTTTTGATGGTTCATTTCATAAAACAAACTCACAACTTGAATATTTGAACATTTTCAGTCAACTGTGTGGTCAGTTTAGTTAGCAGCACTGCTAAAAAGCACAAAAACACGTCTGTTTTTTTCTAAAACATTTAAAATTATTTTTCCTGTCTGAGTCAACAAAATTTAACGTCACTCAAAAGTGGAGACTTAAAATTGTGACTCCACCTTTTACAAATCCTGTGGTTGCTTTTCTTTGGTTAGTCTATTCCGTATTGTTAAAAAAGAAGATTTTATATCTGAAAATCTCTGGAAAGTAGGGAAAACACTAATCATTAAAAGTTCTTGATTTTTCTAAATGTTTGCGAAGATTTAGTCATTAAACGCACAGAATAAGAACAATAGGATGCTTAAATTAATTTTGATCACCTAACGTTGTTGAAGTTCTTTGTACTGAATTATTCCCTTTTTTTGCCTTAACACTCATTTTTTACACAGAAGTGATAACTTAATCATTGCACAGGATGGTGATGTGCTCAGAATTTAGAATACAAACATGCAAAAAAAAATGTTGGTAAACCTCTGTTAAAAAAATGATCACTAAAATCACTGAAAACTAAATATTAACGCAGAAATCGGATGAAATTTTGCCAAAAAACTCCTAAGAAAAAAAAAGAATAAAAATGACATATTTATATAGTTGCTGCAGAGTTTGTGTTCTCGCCATCATCAGCTCTGCAGGACATCATTTTTTTTGTGACTCTCACCTGCTCTGAATTCCGCTGAAAGGAAGCTGGCTGAAAGTGAAAATGTGTTTCTTGTTTGCACACCACCGTCCTGCGTCTGCTGACAGGGACAGTCGATACAAGCGTTTTTCTTACGAGGTGTTCAACAGATGGAGCACGAGTGCAACTCATGGATTCACACAAATAAATGATGTTTCCTTTTTTCTAAACCGCTTTGAAACTTATGTCCTGTTGCATTTAATTGTAAAAGTTTAGTGTTACATTTTTATAAGTTTTTAACCATTTTCCTCCAAACAACTTCTAATATAATCCTACTTTAGCGAATTTTTAAAGTAATTTTCCTCCTCAGAGTTTCTAAACTTTTTAACGTTTAAACTTTTATGTCTAATATCTCCTCATCTAAAAATGAAAATTGTCATACAATATCAATAGTGTTGTTTTTGTCTTAAAAAAAACAGAAAGATTGGCCACTTCCTTAAATTCTTAAAAATATGTTCCAAAAATGCAGAAGATTTGACTTAAAAGCTTTATTTGTTCAGTTTTACTGCAGTCATATAAGGATTATTGAGTTTTAAAGCACACATCAAGGTCACTAGTGTCTTGTAAACTCTGAATTTGTTGGTCTATCTAAAATTAAGTCTATTGCTGCCATCTGGTGGCAGCCTGTTGAATTACATTTGATTCTACAAAATGCGTTATGTGTAATTTTATTAACCTTAGCACACTTTCGCTAAAAAAGGTTACACAGTCACAATAATTTGTACCCGATATAATATACCCAATTAAAGGTATTTGTGATAAAAAAAATCTATCAAAATATGACAAAATTGATAAATTAGAGTAGCTTTCTTTTATTTTCAACTGTGGTTTATGTAAGAAAATGGAAAAATAAGCCTAGGAAGATCCTGAAAACATGCTTGAAAATGACAGAAAAATTAGGAATTTGAGATTAAAAAATGATTTAAAAAAAAATAATGATACTGGAGACTTTGTCTTGGGTTCACCCATTCCTGGGACAAGCGAGAGTTTACCCAGAGACCCAGGACGCTCAGGTGAAAATCCTCCAGTATGATTTAATCTTTTAAAGCACTTTTGAATGGTTTTTAATGTATATTTTGAATCTTCTTACTAAACAATGTGAAAAAAAGTAGGTTTAAATTGCACTGCATAGTTTAAACCACTTAAATTTAAGGCTATTAGCATATTTATGGAGCGATTCTTTGACCTTAAGGACCAAAACACATTTATTTCCCGCTAACCGTCAGTTATTTTTCCCAAACATTTAAATATTTATTTGGAATCAAAATTATTGTTTTAGGCTTTCAAAATACAGTTTTATAAAAAAAAAAAATTCTGACTCAAAAAACTTTGATATACTGTGGTGATATAATTTCTAAAAACAATTATATTTGCAGTTTTATGGTTAATTGTTATTATGATATACTTTTGCTGCAGTGAAAAAACACAAAACACAGGAACTGACTTAATTCTACTGAAGTTTAAGACAACAAAAAACACAAAATTACCCAAACAGGACAAATTTAGAATAATCCGTCTTTAATCCATAACTACTCATTTCTGAGTCAAATATACAGTTGCTGCTGTTCCAGTATTCCTACTTTCCCAGCGAAACCGTCCCTTTATGAAGGACTTGACAAACACACAGAAATATCGTCTGGCATCGGGGGCCAATATTTTGGTAGCGTTTGCTACACGAGTTTCAGACAAACAGGAGCACACAAACAAACTGCAAGGTGGTGGTTTGTGCAGGCCGTGTCCCTGGAAAAGTTCAATCTGCAGCACCCCACCTGACGCTTCTAGTAAATGAAGGCATTTGCTTCTTTTGCAGTGTCCACGTCTTCGCTCAGAGGAAAAAAAAAAAAAACATTATAAAATAATGAAAAACGAAGTGCGTGGCCAGAGAAATGGCATGTAAGAGGCAGATGAAGAAATGCACTGATTTACTCCAAGACCACAGTGCCGCCTGCAGCCTCCAGGGCTGCTTTCAGCTTCTCCGCTTCTTCTTTGGATACGTTGGCCCGGATTTCTTGTGGAAGAGCTTCTACAAGCTTTTTAGCCTGGATTAGAAGGAAGACAAAAATAAAACAAATACAGTTATTCTTCTGCTCCAACCATTCCTTAATGTTTCATGTGCTAATCAGCTTGAATCAGTCTATCATTTAAGAAATGTGAGGAATATAGTCACATCTCTCTTTTCAGACAAACACAGAGAAACCATTCTGTACATTTAGGAGAAGGAATGAGAGAAAAACACCAAAAGAAAACATTTTCAATGTAAAACAAAAGGACAAAAAAGAAAACCAGCAGGTAATAATTAAAGTAACCACCAACCAATGTTCCCTCTAAGCTGCGCACGTGCGCAATTGCGCACTGCCCCCAGGCCCGTTGCGCACAGCAAATCTATTCTGCGCTCAACATA
>NC_050519.1:10031146-10039260 GCF_002922805.2 Oryzias melastigma
AACCCTCATTTTTGCTAATGGTGGTCAAAGGAGCGCTCAGTGAGTTTCTGTGTTTGCTCAGACGCACAAAAAATTAGAGGGAACATTGCCACCAACAAAAACATTTTTTAAGGAATGTTTTCTGGATTCTTTTATATCATGCAACAATAGTGAACTAATGATGTAAAACTACTGACTAAATAATTCAAGTGATTTCTACCAAAGTTCAAAAGTCACTTACCTGACATCAACAGTCATCTTTACTCCCTAAATCTGATGCTTTACAAGCTGAGAATCACTAACAGACGACTGAAGTGATTCAATTCCAATTCGTAAAGTTCAAAAAATAAATTACAATTAAACAACATTTGTAAAAAAAAAAAAATTGATTAGTTTCACATTTTTCTTCAAAAATGATTCTATTTGGTTGAATGAACACATTAACATGTGGTTTAAACAGAATAAAAGTGGAAACATCATTAACAAAACAACAATTTCTTACAAAAAACTATAAATTAAAGCCTTTTTCTTATAAAAAAGATAAAACAGTCGTGCATTTGATTAATAAATATTGCAATTTCAAACTAGAGATCAATTAGATTTAATTTAACCAATTTTTAAACCACCAACCCTGATACTTTTCACTATATTTCACCTATCCAAATGATCAGAATCAGGTGTTCTAATCATTGATCTGGCCGCAGGTGTTTACAATCAAGCACTCGGACTGTTTTTACAAACATTTGTAAAGAATGTTCCACTCTCAGGAGCTCAATGAAATCCAGCACAGAATGTGCAATAAATCCAGTCAAAAATGGTAATACTTTTGGTAATATAGTGTATATAGCACTTTTACCACTTTTCCCAAAGAACAAGGTAGAAACCAAACCTGCAATCCTCATCAGAGGAACCACGGTTTTATAAACACATTTCTGCACAAGTTCCACCATTAAATCCAAGTAATTTGAGTGACCAAACGAGTTCGCAGACTTCACTACTTTAATAACTACCAACTATTTACTGTAATTATGATAGCTGCATAACAGAAGCAGATTTGAGTTACCTCTAACATTTCAGACATTAAATCTTTCTGTACATAATACTTACTTGGACCAGGTTCAAGCCTTGGATGCAGTTTTTCACTTCTTTTATTAACTTTACTTTATCTGCTGCTTTCAGTTCTGTCAATTTGACTGTGAAGTGAGTCTTCTCTTTTTTGGCCGGTGCCTCCTCCTCATCTGCAGCCTTTGTTTACAAAAAGAAAAAAAAAGACAATTATTTTCTAACATGTTCATTTCTGATTAAATAATTTGACTATTATAACTCATTGTATGTTATTTTTCCTTCTTATCATATGCAGGGAATTATTTTTACCGGCGTTGCTGGCATGGCACCTGCTGCCATCGCCCCCATCGGCATCATTCCAACATCCTGAATGTTCAGAGTTTTCTGTTTAAATAAAAAAAAGAAAAATCAAATCAAGATCTACAGGACATTACTAAACTCAAATTAATATCTTAGAATAAGTAATAAAGACTTGATCACAGACCTTCAGAAGCTCATTCAGATCCGACACCTCTAGTAAGGTGAGGCTGGCGATGTCGTTGACGAGCTGCTGAATTTTGGGGGAGTACTGTTTGGGTGCTCCGTCTAATGGAGGCGTGGCGATGGCTTCTGAATGAGAGGATGAGCTGGTCTTCAGGAGTCTGAGGGCACACAAGGACGGAACCTGGAGTTGGAGCTGTTGTCTGGAGAAAATAAAGGTTCAACAAATTAAACAAGGTTTAAGGGATTTTGTACTTTTTTCCCCCTAAATGATAAGATGGGTCATACATTAAGGGATAAATCTAAACATATCAACAAATTCCTTTAATTTTTGTAGGAACTTACAAGCTTATTTATTATAAAAGAATTCCTTCAAATTAATAGCACCACGACAAAGTACATAAAACTGTCATTAGTTGTCATAAGTGACAGATCAGGCTCCTCCAGGTGAATACAGTAAAGTTTTACCATTTTTTTTTTAAAAAACTTTATTGACAAACATTGGACATACAAAATATCATATAACGACACTCTGCACTAAGTGCTCATTTGTTTAAAATATGAGAACAGAAATATATAAAAAAAAAACAATCAGACAGCAGGTAACTTCCTGTAACAGGAGCTTGGTGTTAGCAACAAAGCATTTCCTGTTCCTGGAGCATGACCTTTCCTGACAACAACTATACTAAACCAGATATAAAAAGGTTTGAATGAAAATATACATTTAAAATTATTTATATAGCCTGATAACATGAGAGAACACTGACACTTTAGCCTTTTAGTGGTTTAAATAAAGACGAGCTTCTCATAATGATGATGCTAAAACGTCAACCTATTATAAAGCCACGCTGTGCGTGCTAATGTGTGCGTGAACACACCGATAAACAAAAGCTATACAATCAACCCAAAACTGGGAGCGAAACTCTACGACTGTCCTTGAAGAAGCAGCCGCAGATGAACGGAGCCTCACTGGTTACGTACCGGTACCGGTGCGTGCTGGCGGCGGCGCGCAGCGCGCTCCGGATGCAGCGGCTGGTGCAGTACATGCTAACGTTCACGGACGAAGTCTCCCCGCGGTCCCGCTGAATTTCAACCGAATCTGTTCTGCTGGTCCAGCCCGGTCCTTCTCCTCCTGCACCCCTGCCTCAACAGCACATGGCGTCCCTCCTGACCTACCCACAATGCACCACGAACGTGAACTGTTAGCAAACCTACGGCAAGTCACAAGGGTAAAAAGACACGAGCACAATAATAATGGGTTAAATGAGTTTTCTCTTTATTTGCCAACGTTAAAGCACATCCATGTATGCTAAATAGAGCTTAATAAAATATTCATGCATATGAAAATGCATTTAAACTTTTATGTCATCCAAATGTTTTGTACATTAATAAATACAATAAAATAAAATAAAAACCTCACCCCTCCAGCTTGTTTTAAGATTAAATGTGTCCTTATTCTAAGTATTTAGACATAACATGTAAGTTATTGTTGTTTATGTTGTAGTAAATGCATTCTAACCTAATCAGAGACCTTTATGTTTGTGTTTGTCTGAGGAGGAGCACAGATGGAATCCTCTTAATCAGGTAATCTGCCCATCTGCTCTTTCAATCATCCACCACATTTCCTCCCCATCCATGAGCCACTTCCGTCGCTAACATCTACCAGGTGAAGGTGAGAAGAGAGAGAACACTATAATTTGCTGTGGACTAAGAGAGACACCCCCTCTTTTTTTTTCTTTTCTCCAGATCATGCTGCTGTCTCCTCAGGCTGAGAGGAACTGGGAGAGTCTTTGTTCGGTGCTTGAAGATGTCCTGGAGGACCAGTCCCACCGACAGCTGTTTGCCTTGGAGCTGGGCTCTGGAACCGGGCAGCATGTCATACGATTTGCCCAGAAGATGCCCTTTGTGACCTGGCAGCCGTCAGATATCCAGGAGGCGTCCAGAGAAAGGTTTGGGTAAATAGTGCTTTTCACACTGAATTCAAACAAAGAGTCGATGGAAAACTCTTCCTTGTTTGTAGCATCAAAGCATATATTGCTGCAACCCAGACAAAAACAGTGCTGCAGCCTGTACATCTGGATGCAAGCGAATCGTGGGAGAAGTGGGCGGGCCTTTCCAAAAACTCCTGTGATGTCATCATTGCCATCAACTTACTGCAGTATAGTCCCTTTCAAACTGCACAGGTATTCATTTACACTATTACAGTATTGTAAACTACTTTTCTTTGGTAATTAAGATTTGTAGATGTTTTTTTTTTTGTTTGTTACCTAATTTTACCTTTTTTTTCATTAACTTTTTGATTTCCCAAAGGGAGTTTTCAATGGAGCTGGACAAATCCTTAAACAAAATGGACTTTTTATTACCTATGGGGTACGTACAAACAAGAATTCAAGAACTCTTCAATTGACATTTCAAAAGCCAATTAAATTCCAAACATTTTTTCCAGGTGTATGCTGTTAACGGCATCATCACACCAAGCTGTAATGAACTCCTGGATGCAGAAATCCGTAAACTGTGAGCGAACTTCAACAGCCTCCAACTGATACGAGTTTGTATGCAGTAGTGCTTTATGACACATTTTATATTCAGAATAATAATACTCAATTAATAAATCATTGTTGGAATTCAAAATGCTTTCTAATGGAATTTCTAATGTGTTTCAAAACCCCTCGTTTTTATTTCTGGAATCAATTAAAAAATCTGCATCCATACTGTGAACTTAAAAGTATCATAATCTGATGTTTAAATTTGCTCTACAGAAATCCGGAGTGGGGTCTTCCAGACATCGACGTGCTGAGACAGCAGGCGTTTACGAACGGTCTGCGTCTGGAGAGGATGGTAAGGATCTACACACCTATAAGTTATGACACTTTCATTCTAATCAAATTCGTACTCAATATGCCTCTATTCCCTTTACAGGTTGAAATGGAAGATTACTACAAATGCCTGATTTTCAGAAAGCTATAGGCTTCAAAGGATGTTGGATTATTTTATTTTTTTATGTAAAACCCATGCAAACAGGTTCCAGATCACTGGTAAAAGTCTAATCTTTATAAGCATAAAGTGAAAGTTTTAATCCTTTGATTCATAAATTAAAAACCATTGTTTCATGGATTTACCCATTCATATAATTAAAATCCTATTCTGCTACTTTCTGTGTGAGCTACACAAAATGCAAAAAGATAAAAAGAAGCAGCTTGACAGTAAGAACATTATGTTTATTAAATATAATTTTAAAATTAAAGTCAGTAAGTCAGAACAAGGAAGTCCGCAGATGAGAATGGAAGTTACAGAAAGCACAGTTTGAAAGTTTGACGCATACATGCAGCAACACCTCTCAATGGACAAATATACTTGATGAGCACTCAGCCATTCTTCCAATGTGGGACGTCAACCGAATGAATGGAGGGTGCAGCAACTGTGCTGCATTTAGCCTTAGAATGGGGCTTTGTATTTGGCAACTTAAGTTTAGGAATTAAGTTATATTTAAGATTTCTAATTTATAGTAGTTGTTAATTTTTTATTTATTTTTTGTTACGGAGGTTATAAAGCAGCTCAGAGAATTTTTCGAATCCCTTTCATGTGTTGTGCAGAACCTACTATTAAAAAAGAAAAAAACAACCAGTCTGCCCAGCACATAAATATATGTGTAAAAACAAAATGTGTTTGCATTATGGAGAAAAACTACATCTGGAATGTTAAATCTTGCACCAAATGAAGATGTAATCAAACGCCTCTTCATTCTGGGGTGATACTCACAATCTAAAAACAGCACAGACGTTCCCTAACACCACCCACAATGCCCGAGCAGGATGTGATCATTCCAGCAGATAATCTGAAGTTTAACATGCAGATTTACGTTAGAAAAATATGATACAAAGGATGTTTTAGTCTCTCTTCAGTCCTAACTCTGTATCATATTTTCGATTCATTTCAAGTTGAATTTTGTTAACTACTTCCGCGCTTGTTATTCTTTTATAAGTAAATACCACATATGCATCAGTTGAAATGATGGAAGGAAGAGGTGAAGGGTCATGAAGCTCTCCAACGCAGCTTTAACCCTTTAGTTTCCCACACTAGAGGGAAGGGAGGGGTGAAGAGAACTAAAGTTCACGATATTTCACAAGATCACACCAAAGGTGGACGGTGGAAATTATGAGTATTTCCAAAGAGCGTCGCCCAAGTCCAGAGGCAAGAAGATGTAGTGTCTGACGGAGAGGCGTGAAGGCTTTTAGTCGAAGGAAATGAGCTGCGCCTCTGTGCTGCCAGGAGGCGCCGGAGGCCCTTGCTGTTGTACCTGTGGTTGCTGCTGTTGGGAGCCACCAGGTGGCGCCACCTAGTCAAAAATGATGGGAATTGATTACAGTAAAAACTAGCAATTTCTCCAAAAGGAGCAGAAGAAAGGTAATCTGATTACCTGCTGATACATGGGCTGCTGCCCTGACATGTAGGGTTGTTGGGGGGGCATGTTGGGATCCTGCCCCGGCAAAGCTGAAATGATGTTCTGCATGTTGTAGGGCTGGTAACCCATGTAACCCATTCCGTTGGTGGGGGCCGCCTGTGACATGGGGGGCATGCTCTGTGCCTGGGAGACTGCATTCTGGAAAAACCGAACAGTTAGGGGACGACACCCGAAACCCCGCAGCGACGATCCACACCTGTGTCACGCGGCCGTACCTGGTAGGCTTGTGTGGGGGTGGGCTGATAGTTTGAGTAAGCAGGAGTGGTAGTGGGAGGGGCTTGACCGGTGGGAGGGGGAGGTTGCCCGTTGGTGCCGGCAGGCGGGTACATGTAAGCATTCACCATGTTTGGATCTGTAAAAGTTGAAGCACGTAAATCACTGATCAGGAAGCAAATCTTAATTATTGATAAATACTCCTTTATTGACCTCACCTGTCGCAGACGGGGGCATGGCCTGGTACTGACCCGGTCCAGCCTGCCCAGCCTGACCCATATAGATGTTGTGCATGGGTGAGCCCTCCACAGAACCAGCAGGACTGAAAGTGCCGGGGTAGCTGGGTGGGGCTCCAGGCTGGTAAACCATGCCTCCCGCAACATTAGGAGGCAAAGATTGCATCTGGAGAACAGGAAAACGCCAATCTTAAGGGGCCACTTTTGTGAAAGTCGGTTAAAGCTGCAAAAAGACAGATGTGTGTACTTGAGCGTAAGGCAGAGAGAAAGCCGGCATCTGGGCTCTCATCTGGATCGTGTGCTTTTGCTGCTCCAAACGCATCTGCCTCTCCTTCTCCTGCTCCTGGAGGCGCTGAATCGCCAGCTGTCTTTGCATCTCCAGATACTCCTAAAATTCAAAAGAAGTGTGGCTTTATGAGCTATGAACATTGTGAGAGAATCTCGATTAGTGTTAAAGAAAAAAAAACTGATTTTATCACCTGCTTCTTCTGCCTCATGATCTCCAGCTTCTGTGCCAGCTGGATCTGCCTCTGTCGCTCCGCCTCCTCTGCAGCCCTCCGCAGCTTCTCCCTGTGCTCGTCTCGCAGCGCGTTCAGGGCGGCTCGAGCGTCACGCACCTGAGCCAGCTTGTCCTGCAGCCCCTCATAGTACACTGACGAGGAGACGGTACCCAGAGCGGTTTGTACGCAGAACGGCACAGATGCAAATCTGCTGCACACATGCAAAGCTCCCACTCACGCCGCTTCTCGTCCAACTGGTTGAGAATGTCCAGCAGCTGCGGGTGCATGTTGTTGATGGACTGGAAGAGTGAGAGCACTGCGCTGTCGTTGGTGATGCTGCGCCCGCGCATGTGGTTGCTCTTCATGCGGTTGAGGAAGGTGGTGACGGCGTACTGGAGATCCTTCAGGAACTGCTCGTGGTTTTCCTCCGACTCGCCGTTCTGATACGGTTGCTGGACAAGCCACAGGGATGCAATCACCAACTCATCACAACCAATATCTTGATATTTGTCAAGTTTTTACCACACCTCTACAATGTTGACAGGCTGAACGGGGACGTGAGTCTCCACAGGCTGGCTGACTGCAGGCACAGGTTCAGCCAGAGACACTGGAGCAGGAGCTGAAGGGGTGGGACTCTTTCGAGCCTCTTCCTGCTTCTTCTCCCAGTACGTTCTGTTCAGGTAACGGGCCAGCTGGAATGCAGAAACATAGTAGCACTAAATATATAATTCAATAACAATACATTACTGCAACTAAAACAATAAGCCATAGATACCTCAGGGTCCACATCCTCTGCTAATGGAGCTGAAGAGTTCTGGAAAGCAGGAAAGTTTTGAGTTATTTAAAGCTATTGAATGTTAGGAAACTATTTGAAAATGACTTCAGACATAAAAGAGGGAAAAGTTTCTGCCGTCTTACCACAGGGGAGGTGTAAAGTGTGCTGACTGGCGGAGCAGAAGAAGTCACTGGAGTTGGATCGGTTTTAGGATAAACCGAATACGAATTCTTCTGTCTCTGTAAGAGACCATGCAGATGTGTTAGATTTGATATCCTCTTACAGCACTAAACTAAAGCATTCTGAATACTAGGAGTTTCACAGAAAATCATCAAAAATGTTTGACTTCTAAAGAAGACTATATTATGGTTCATCTTTCTCTGTCTTGCAGATTTTTTCTGTGT
>NC_050519.1:10039307-10134579 GCF_002922805.2 Oryzias melastigma
AATCCTAATTGGTCTTTGCTTTCATTCTAGAAAATAGGAATGATTTTCTATAAAGGTGTGAACTTTGAGAGTTGAAATGAAAGAGACAGGTCCAAATAAAGCATGTAGTGAGGCCTTAAATAAAACATTGGCAATTCTACTTTGTGGATTTCACTTATTGCGGTCTATTTTTAGAATGTAGCCCTGACGATGAACGAGGAAATTCTAAATGTAGAAGTGGCCACGAAATCTAAAACAAAAAGGAAAATAAATGAATAAATTCTTCAACCCACCATCCGTTCCTTCTCTTCAGCCTCGCTTTGGGAAAGTGCAATGGCCAACTGCAGCTCCTCTTCCTCCTGGAGGGCTGCTTCATCTCTCTTTGGAGGCATCTATCCATCAAAAAAGGTATCAGAGTCACAAAAGAGGAACCAAAGATAAAGGTCTGTTTAGATAGGTGTGAAGAAGGGAAAAAAAAAAAAAAATCTTTCTTTCCCACAATGATTACCTGGGACTGTTGGGACAGAGGGCTGGTCAGATACTCGGGGGGCAGCTCGGCAGGACCTGTAGACGGAGCTTTCCCTTCAGCTTTTCTAAGAGGAGGAGAGAGGGAGGGGTGGCTGATGAAGAAAAGGGGTCAGGGAAGAAAAACAACTCCGTAAATTAGAGGAGAGCCTGTTGAATCCACACCAACTCTCCAAACAACAGATAAAAACTAGCAGAACTTTGTAGATTAAACACATTTTCTGGTCACTGCACATCACAAACATGTTTCTGTTTTCACACAAACTCAGGCTTTCACCATCGTGTCAGTAGACTTACTTGTTGAGCTGCTCAAAGCAGGGCTCGCACACGCGCACTTCCTTCTCAATGCCAAACTTTGGAATAGTGGAGTACTTGGATGAACACTTTCCACAGAAAATCTGCCCACAGGCTCGACAGTGATGCTGGAAAAGTGAGGAAAAAACACCAAATAAGACGTCGCTTTTCTGAGATTTAAGCAAACACACCACACAAATTGAGTTCGCCACGCGAGCAAAGTCGTTAAATCTCCCAGTGGCCTAGTTAGAAAGGAGGCCGGCCCACCTTTCTCGTCATAACTCCAAACTGGACTCTGCACCGGTGACACTCCTCAGCATCAACCCAGTCTGGAGCCTGTGTAAAGCAGACGGGACATGTGAGATACTGGGTCCTCACTCCACTTTTCCAAGTCTAAATTCATGACTTTTAGGGGATAAAGTGCCATAAGAAATAGAGAATATGAGTGAAATAAGATGTCTTACTCTCTCTGCTGCAAACATGGCATCACTCTCCTTAAACTCAGGGAAAACATGACCTGTTGAGAAAAGATTAAAGAAATGCTTAACAAGTCCAGTAACAATAGCAGAATATTAACCCCCGAGGTACACTTACCTTCAACTTTCATGATCTGATAAGTGTCCTGAACAACCTTGTATTTTGGCTCGTTACGGAAGGCGTGAGCCCAAGCCTGAATCAGGTAGAGGATCTTGTTCCTGACATTCGGTTCTGTCTGCTTCTGATGGCAACAGGCCAATTTAGTGTCAACAATATAGGTCAAAACATAGAAGATCCTTCTGTTTTCTTGCTCTGTCGTTCAGTAACAGCAACACAAACACAGCATACAGGACTGTGAGGTGGGAAGTCCCTTCTGTCACAAGACAATAACCTCAACAGGAAGTTGATAGCAAATCAGGCTTCAGCAGCAGAGTCACATGACCCGGTGAGCAGCCAAACAAATATGACTAGCTACTGTGCCTGTAGTCACACAACTATGACGGAGAAACTTAACCATTTAGCCAAACTAAAATTAAAAACCTCCCCATTGGCATTTCAAAGGGGTTAATGAGGTATTCCTAACAATTGTGTAGAAATGCAGCTTCACCTTGTTCTTTGTAATCACAATTTTATTCTGAAATCTCAATCTTAATAACAAAAATAGCTTCATAGTGTTAAGAGATTGGGAGGTTTGTCAATATTTAAATCTAAGCTGAAAAACAAGAATAATTTTTGACAATTTGGCAAAATTTAACCTTAAGAAGCTCTTTTAGTTCCTCCATGGTTTGCTTGCTCGCCACCTCATCGTGCACAGTCTGCCCACAGTTCTTCACCACCGACTCCAGAACCTAAAAAGGCAAAAATCTATTAAAGCTTTCAGTTTATGGAGCACAAATACAGAGAGGGAAATTCTATTCTATTTCCGCCAAGTGTTTTTTCTATACTATAAATAAGTTCTATAAGACTACATTTTTTCATCTGCTCCTACTTTACAACAATTTGAATAACAAAAATACTCAAATTCCTATTTGAGCACAAATTTCTTTAAATATGTCCTCCATAATCAGAACAATGCCACTAGAATATGTTAAAAACGTTTTTTTTTTTTTAATCAAAGTGGGTCTTTAAGTTTCTAGTATTAAGGATAGTTTGTTGAACAGATCGAGTGTAAATGAGTCTTACCTCCAGTGCATAGAGAGCCACATGAGGATTTTTGTCGTTCAGCTTCTTCTTAATGGCCCCAATAGCATGCTTCGCTCTTGAAAGGGAAAAATATTTAGCACAGAATAAGTGTAGTTAAAAACAACAAGTCTTCAACACAAATTTTCTTGTCATAGTAACATTTATATTTACATGATTAGCTTAAAAAAAGCCCTTTTATATGGCAAAATAATGAATGTCGGGGCACATTTACTGAGTAACTCACTGTGTGTCTCCTTGACGAATGAGATCACAGATCTGCAGAATTGACTCCCAATCGGTTTCCAGCAGAAGCTGACTGGTGGCTTTATCTGCATTAAATAAAAATAATTAAGAGCACTGAGAATGCATGCAACTGTGAATTCAAAAGGCTGATGTATTCTGAATTATTTTAAATATATGTAACTTTTTTTTAATCCTTTAATTGAGTACATTTCATTCAGTTCCTTTAGGACCTCAAACCTTTTTTATTTGTTAAAAAACTACTCCTGGGGGGAAAATTCAATTCAAAGTATTCCTTTGTAAAATATCTGAGCCATTGCCACCTGAGGAGGTCCAAATTATTTTAAGTTGGCTTCATGAACTTCTCCTTACCAAACTTTGGCAAACATCTAATTTTCTGATGAGTGTTCAAACCTTTGCAATCAACATAAACACCCTACATAAATAGCTAGCAAACATCATATATTAAACAAAAATCACATTTTAAATACTGATTTATTATGGGATATTGTCAACTTGAATTCTGTTTATTAGTTTTATCAATTTTAAACAGTGAAGATCATAAATCCAATGTGGTTAAACTTTAAAGAAACCGATTTTCCAATTCTATTATAGTTAATATAATCTGTCATGTCAGATAATTCAGAAATAACCAAATATCTACTGCAAAACTGGTACATTTACTTTGCATTACACAATTAATATTTAAATTAATGAGGGTATTATTTTTCTGAGGTAAACTTCACTAGTCCAAGACAGTGACACAAAATGTATATTTAAGTTACAACTAAATATAGCACAGTCCGGAGATTAAAGAGTATTTATGTCCGTGTTATGGCCGGCTAACTAGCTAGCTAACTAGCTAGCTAACCTATAGTAGTCCATACATTACGCCTTTTAACACTTGGACTAAGCTAAATGTATAATTTCGTGGATCATATTCAGATGTTTACAAGTCACTAGCCTTACCAGCTAAATTTAGGATGTTGCTTGGCATATATGAACATAATTTTTCCGTAAGTTACAGCGAAACGTCGGCGTGGCAGCGCTGCTGACGAAATTTATCGGCGTATATATCTTGTAGATGTATTATTCGGTTTAATAAAAATATTTATAATTTTAAAAAAAGAGTCAAAGTGGGCCTTTAAACAACAGTGGCGACTTTGTTCGCAGGCTAAAATTAGCCTGTTGGCCTGAAAGCCCTGGTGACTGTCAAAACAATACTCCGCAACCGTCGCACTTTTGACTCATAGTTGGATAACAAGCTGTTAACCGGAGACATTTCCCGTCGACTTACCGAGAAGCCTCTCAAATGTGCCACCACCTTTTCCCATGTTTGCTTCAGATTCCAAGAACGGCTATCGATGTGTCACGGATGATCAGACACTCCCGATATTTCACTCCCAACTTGAAGCCTGTTAGCTTGCCTATAGCCGCCACGGAGAACAGCTGTGTATTACAGCGCTTCCTACTTCCCACTTCCGGGACAGAGACTGCGCGAGTTGACAAATGTCTCCCTCTAGCGGCGTTCAGTAAAGCTACAGACGCACAGCTGGATGAGGAAATTAAATTACACTTTTCTTTGAAAGTTTTGACCACACGTCAAATTATTTTAAGTGCAGATATTTTTTGTTTTGTTTTGTTCAAAATATGTAATTTTTTTGTTTTGTTTTATCAGGTGGATTAAGCTCCTCACTTAAAATACGCTGTGGATTGTGTTTTTGTGTGCTTGAACAAACTTTTCTGCAATGTAGTGAACAGGTGATGATCATTTGACCAAAAACATAAAAATATTTCTCGTGTTTGTTCAGAGAAGTGACACATTTTCTTTTGATTGATCTCTTGGGGAATTCACAAACAGCACGGATTGTGATTGATTATTGTCCAATATCTTATTACTTCATTAAATATTAGATTTTTCCTGAAGAAATTAAGCAGTCTTTCTCTCACTGTATGTCGGATTGCACAGCATTGCTCTAACATTACGGTATAGGCCTACTTAGGTCATGCATGAGTCACTACCTGGCACTTAGAACACTGGAGTCCATTGTTATTGTGGTGTTGTAATGCTCAATTGTGTTGTTCTGTCATCTCCTGTTACGGACAGGAGGTACAAAACCCCATGAAATGATGAACGTCCTAACACTTCCTGCAGAACTCAGAGCTAAAATAAATCCACAGTTTGAACAGCGATAGTTCTCAAGGACAAAACATGACTAAGAAGAATTATAAAAAATCATCCTTTAATGCTCGTGTGAGTTATATATAGGCATGTATTTACAGCCCACACTCATTGTCACAGTGAAAGTGGTTTAATTTTCCTGCTGCTTGTTACTTGACAGAATGCCACAATATTAAAAAAAAAAAGTTAATGAAATAGAAAAGACAAGATGTGAACAAGAACGCACACAATGTGGCAGCACAGGGATAAACTCTGCCATTGTTCAATTGTTCTTCTGTGAGGAACGTGTTTACATAAATGAGTGAAAAAAAAATTATGTTAAAAAGTTTTCTATGAAGTGTAGTACCACTGGCGAAAGAAACACAAACAAAAAAAGACGGAGATCAAGAATTTTTTTTCGAATCACTTTTTATATTTGTAAAAATGTGAACACTTTCCTCTGCGGAGGACATGCCTTTTATTGTATTTTTCAGACAGAAAAAAACTTTTGTTATTAAAAGATATCAGCTATAAAATAATACAATAAATTAAAATGACCCTATTCAGCCTTTCAAAGAAAATCTGGAGTAGCACTACATGTGGAAGAACAAGAGGGGTCAAATTCAAAAGGAGTAGAGACGGGTTGGTCGTTGTTTAGAGTGGATTTGTGGAGCTTGAGGGCATTCAGACATAACCCTTGACCTGTGTTGCAGGGGCCCGGCGGGGACTGCTTTCTCCGCTGCTGAAGGTGGGAGAGCCCGGGATGCCTGGAGGGCTGGAACCTGCGTACAGCAGGGATCCGCCGATGAGGAGCAGCGCCGAGGCCCCCCAGCCGATGTAGAGAGCCGGGCCGAGCTCACGCTTGTGTGGAGCCGCCACGTGCGGGTCGTAGAAATCCCTGATGATGGAGTGGGCAGTCCAGCAGATGGGAACGAGGTACAGGAAACCGGCGACGGCAAAAAAAATACCAGAGATGCGTGCGATTCGGGCTTTGAGGCTGTTTACACCTATGCATTTAGTGCACTTGACTCCGAGGACCGCCAGAGCCAGAGCCAGACCACAGAGCAGGACAGAGAACACAGTGAGGCCACGGGCTGCCTGCATGTCACTGGGCAGAGCCAGCAAGCTGTCGTACACCTTACACTGGATCTGACCCGTGCTCTGCACTATGCAATTCATCCAAAGACCTTCCCAGATAATCTGAGCCGTCACGATGTTGTTGCCGATGAAGGCAGAGACGCGCCACAGAGGGATGGCACAGACTATTGCCCCGCTCACCCAGCCCACAATGGACATGATGAGGCCCAGCAGCTGCATGCCAGTGGTTGCCATGATGAAAAGATCACTTTCGTATCTAACTCAATCTCAGATAGACTTTTTGTCCCACAAAAACAAGTTGGGGTCCACTTCTGCTTCCACTTCTGGGGTGATGATCAGATCAGCTCAGTTCAGACGAGGACACTGAAACAAAACAAAATGAAATGTTTAGAAGATGGTAGCAGATTTCACAGTTGTGAAGTTGGGCATGCTTTTGCAAGTCTAATCGAACATATATTTATCATAAATATTTGGAAATGGGCTGAGTCCCATGTTAAGCAGATTCCAGCGAAGAGAATAGCCTCCTTTCACACAGATGTGGGTGTCAAGCTACGCCTCGCCAGGCAAGTGGACTGTCTCAGAAAAACACGAGAGGACTCTGAACACAAGCAGCTTTTATGAAGGCTTGAAGAGTGGGCCAACACGACCTGTGTGTCATCTGTTCATCCCAGCTCTCAAAGCAGATTTAAAGCTGCGACATCAAACAGTTAGAAAACTGTCAAAATCACCAATCCTCAAACAAATAAAGAGTTCAAGATGATAAAATTACTAATTAATCATACAATATGTGAATATTAAAAGACAAAAATTGAGTTAAAGGAAAAAAATAACTCTGGAAGGTACTAGAGTTTCTTCTAATTACAAAATAAGATAATATTTCAGATTAAAATAATAAATATACAATGCTTTCTGATTGTCAGAAGTAACATTTCTGCCTATTTTGATTAATGCATTAATTGATTTTTTACCCCTGATGAAGATGCTGAGCGGTCACGCTCCCTCTGATGATGATCCACGGGTTGGTTTTCTGGTCCTTCCAGCCCTGAGAGTTGAGTTCGGTCAACAGGCGGCCTGCAGAGCCGGGACGCTCTGTCTCAGAGACTGGGGGGTGAAGGGCAGAAAGAAGCGCTCGTCCTCTGCGCCGTCGCTTTCTGAGATGCCAGCGCCAGTCTGTGCAGCAGTGGGCAGAAGCATGCGCTCGCGTGCACGGCCGTGTCAGTGTGTGAATGTGCTTGAATGTGTCTTCCAGTGCCTGGTGTCCAGGCACAATACCCTGCTGTCTTGCAGCGCCCTCCCCTCCTCGTCAACCTCTGTCCCGACCCTCACATCCACCTCAGCAGTCCCCTCATTCTCCTCTTTTTGGTCTTTGACTCTCTTGTGCTCTCATGAGAGGCTTTTTCTTCTCTTTCATGCTACTTTTCAAGTTACTTTGAAGTTCTATTCATTCACAGCAGATTGTAAAAATGATTTCGAATCAAGTACATACAATAACAGAAGCATTTTTGGGCTCAGATGCTGCAGAAACTTGAACTGATCATTAGAGGAGCTGCGTTCCTCCCTCCATGCAGTCGACCGGGACTGAAGAGAGGATGAAGCCTGTCGCTGAACTTATCTGTGAAAGTGTAAATGTGGATCCCCGTGTCTGCGCAGAAGAAGGACACTCGGCCTTCGGCGTAATCCAAAAAAACTCCCACCCTCCTGGGCCGGTGCTCCAGAGCCACCAGACTGGCTGGAGAGGTGTTCGCTATGTACTGGCCTCCAGCCTTCAAGCTCAGAATCCAGAAGCCGTTAGCGGGGCAGATGGTGAACTTGCCCTTCCTGTTTATGGATTGTCTGGCAACTCCCAGCTTCCACTCAATTTTCTCCCCCACTTCCACCTCCCAGTAGCACCTCCCACTGCTAAAGCTCTCCTTGGCCAGAACGTCGGCCACGCGGTCGAAGCGTTTGGGGTTGTCCGGTACCTCCTGGAGCTTATCCGTGAGCCTCACCTGCTTTCTGTCGTCTGACACAAACAGGGAGGGGTGTGCGGTTTTAGCACTGAGGTTGACGTCCACTGGAAGGAAGAAAGGGGGAAAAAAGTTATCAATCAGTCAAAAAAAATCATTGTATGACCTCTGTGGAAAAGTCTTACCTGAATACTTTTCTACTCTCTTTAGTTCTGAAGATGAAAAAGAAAAAAAGTTGAACTTGTTGCTGCATGAAGACATTTCTGATGTTTTTGCTTCACTCACCAGCTTTAGCAAGTCTGTTGACTTCTGCTTTGGTCTTCTCCAGGATCTCTGACAGAGCTCTTCTGGTGACCCCAATACAAGGGTCGGTTTCCACGGTAACCTTAGACCAGTCCTTCATCTCCGAGGTCTTCAGTGAGAAGAAATATTTCATCACAACCGTTCCACATCATTCTTCTCACGCTGCTTTTATAGTAGACGCTTACCACCGCGACCTGCTTCACGTCATCACTTTGGCTGGCAGAGATCCGGAGATCCGTCTGACTCGTCTCCTCCTTCAGCTCCTGGATCTCCTGCTGGATCTCCTTGATCAAAGCATCCACTCTCTTCTCCTCCTCTTTTTGTTTCTCCTCAATTCCAGAAACAACTGCTTTGTGGGTCTTCTCCATGGCGCTTACGAGGACGGAGAAGATCTTCTGGCTCTCTCGCACCTCTCTGAGGTAAGAACTCTTGACAGGAAATCCTCATCAATCAGATGAATATTTTCAGGAATGTTTTTAATCCTGTTTTTATAAACATTTTAACTGACCTTTTGAATGTCCAGAGAATATTTTAGCCGGTCTATCTTCTGCAGCCTTTCTTGAATCATTTGTGTGACATCCACAACCTGTACAGGAAACACAAACAACTAAACACACAATGTTCAGGTTTTGTGTGTTTTGAAAATGACTGGGTAAATGTTACCAGCTCTTCATCGGGGGGTTTCTGGGGTCGATTTTTTTTGTAGGTTTCCGCCACATTTGCCAGGATGTGGTTGACACTGAGGTTAGGCCTGTCGGGGAACAGCCGCCTGCACTCCGGACAGTATCTGGACTGGTGTCGCGACCAGAACTGGGAGAGGCAGGACACGCAGAAGCTGTGTCCGCACGGTGTGGTGACGGGGTTGCAGAAGATGTTTCTGCACAGGGAGCACAGGAAGTGCTTCTCGTGGAGATTCACCGTAGACGCCATACCTAAAAAAACTATAAAATATGATAAAAATGAAAAAATGTAGGATGGTAATAGTACATAAATGTAAAGTGAACTAAAAATATCACTGGTATGAGGAAACTTTTTTTTTCCTGTGTTAAAGTTCCAGGCTGGCTGCTAACTTAAGGTGGGTTTTGAGTTGTATTTACATAATTTTATGGCAGGGAAAGTCACAAAATATGCAGTCTATTTTATAAGTTAGAGTCAGAATCTGTACTTTGTTCTGGCCTTAAAGTAAAATTATACTAAAAAAAACTCAAATTAATACTTTTGAGAACTAAACAGAACCCAAGCTTAATTCAGATCATTTCATTACATTAATGACAAATAACATGACATCTGATGTTAAAAAGCTCACCAGTATGGAAAGCATGGAGTTGATTATTGATTAATCTTGACACAAGAAGGTAAATCACTGCTTTTCATTTGGTTTCGCAGGGAATTGCTGAAGGGAATAAAATGAAAATGACTTCTTTTGAAGAACAAGACTATAGGCAAACTGAAAATAAAATAGAAGGCATTTTTTTCCCATGCCTCACATTCCTGCATGTGCGGAACATACAGTCCAGAAATGACAATGGAGACTCTGGGAGAGAAGTGAACAAATAAAAGGAACGATCCCTGTTAATCATTACGGGTTTTATGGTCACAGAGGAGTTACATAAGCATCCAAGCTGGACAGTTTCAGCCAGTAAATATTTTTATTACTATCATTTGCAAACAAAAATGACTAAAATCTCCCTTCAGACTCCAAATGTGAAATATTAAAACACTAAACCTTTAATATTCAATACATTAAGTACAGCACAAATTATTTTTTTTTCCTGAACTAAGCCCTGCCCCTTTTTTTTCTCCTTTGTCTGGGTATTCTTTATGACTGTCATCGCCGTTTGAGTTCCTTGTGTTCAAGGGCAGATAACGCCAACTGAGGCAGATAAATATGCAGTCAAACAGGAAGCCGTCGTTTCAGCAGAATAGAGAAGAAAAAGAGCCAGAAACAATTTATTTGCATCTCTGAAACTTTTATTTTTCTTCTTTTTAAAACTTAAAACTTTTCTTCCACAATCATTCTTTCATGTAGTCATAAAAGCTTCTGGTTATGCAACAGGTTGAAATGAATAACAAGACCGAGAGAAAAAGATGTTTCAAAACAGAAATGTTCCAAAGTGATCAAGGTGAGAGCAGTCTTACCTGTTCTTGTTGACCTTTTTTTCCCCCTCTCAGGGCTGCTTGTATTTACAGTTTCAGGAGACTTGTCTACGCTCGGCAGGTGCTCTCAGGTGTCTGTGTGTTGTCTAAGAAAGGGGCAGTGCTGTAGTCGCTGGCAAATGTGGCGTGGGACTCCTCCCTTTGCGTCACCTGAGCTACGATTCAGGTCCGGCAGCAGGAAATGCTGGAGTTTGACTAAAGTGGCAAGAATGTGCACACTCAATGTAAAACTGATCCTCAGTTTCGTTTATTTGTGGCATGGTGAGTATTACACACTAAAATATGCAAATATATGCACAAAATGAGGAAAAACATCAGAAAAAGACATGATTCTACAGTTAATCGAAGCTTCAGTGTTTATGTTCTTTGATTTACTGTAATTTTAACACGATCAACGTAGATTCTGAGGAGAAAAGCGGCTCATTTTACTGTTACCACCATAATTCAACGTCTGTTTCTCGTTTGTCTGACTTTGACAGATAATGCAGTTAAAAAATTGAATCTACTGACAAAATAATGCATTTAAGTCTGGTACGTTCCTGTTATTCTCCTCCTTGGAAATGTAATTTTTCTTAAAAGGAATTAGCAACTTCTTACAGTTACTTAGCAACCTCTAAGTGACCCCAGTGAGAAAACGCTGGTTGAATGCAAAATAAATGTCTCCTTTCCTGCCTCGATGGACATCGTTCATGCACGAGAAGATGCAAAGAAGCGATTGATGAAGATTGAGTTGAAGTTGAGTCTGACAGGTGGAGCCACTCTGTTCTCCATTCGCTTTATTGCCACCTGAGCGGTTCCTCCTGCAGATCCACCCACAGCCCCACCTATGATGCCATAAAGCACCATCCCTCCTGGACCCTCAATAGATCCAAAAAGTGCCCCCATCACGGCCCCAACCAGCATACCGGTCCCCAGGCCCCTGGCGAGGGAAGTTCTGAGCCACTCATTGTCCAGCTCTGCTTTGGCTTGGATCTCGGCGCTGACGTTGGCCATGTACGTGTCCTTCTGGATGCACATTTCCTCTGCTATGTACTGCTTCTCCATCTTACTCCACGTCTTTTCTATTTCCATGGCCCTCTTCTTTCGTAACCTCTTCTCCTCCTTCTTCACGCTTTCCTCCGCCTTCTGGAACGTTCTGTTGGAGTAGTGCCCCCCACCTGATGACACCACCATCAGCTCAATCTTGCGCAGCAGCTCTCTGTCCTGGCTTCTGTCCTGCCAGTTCTTCCTGTAAATGTGAAATCGTCCTCCGTACTTCTCGACGAGCTCCCGTAGATGCCAGTCAGTCTTCCGCACCTTGTTGTCCAAAGCGACCCCATCCAGATTCCCTTCATAGGCCAACAGAACCATGCAGTTCTTCAAGCAGCTTTTCCCAAAGCGCTTCTTCAAATGTGTGGTGGTCTTCATGTCATTGGGGGAGATTTTATCCAAATCAAAGGCCACAAGGAAGGCATGAGGACCGGGTATGCACAAGCACTTGGATCTCCTCAGCTCCAACACTCTCTTTACATGAGACATGTCCTTATCATAGATGTTTGGTCCATTGATGACAGCCACTCGTCTGCCAGCCAGCTCCCCCACATTTTTCACACTTGTTGAAATGCTGGTCGTGTCACTTTGAAACACTTCCCTGCCGAGGATGGCGTTACTTAGCTGGAACTGAGAGGGTCCGCTGCTTCCAACCACCAACAGCCTCAACTCTTTAGCAGATCCTGCAGAAAAAGTCAATATAAAACAGATCAAATCAATCTGCTGAACATTTTAAAAAAGAAGGGAAAAAAAACGTACCCTTGGTTCTTTTATCCATCTGAGCGATATTTTCTTGCTTTTCTTCAGCATAATCATCAACGGCTCCTCTTGTCTTTGACTGTAGACACAGACTGGCAGATTTTTTATGTCAGTTGGAAAAAGCCCTAAAGGTTAGCAGCTAGCAGTGACCACATCCACTGTTATTGACATTTGTCCGCTAATTACAGAAACAATTAATATGTATTGAGCCGCATGATGTCAACCATAAGGGTAATGCTGAGAGCATTTATAATATTCTTTGTGGGTGTTAAATGGCCCCTTTGTTTCGCCCAGATACAGTACAGAAGGCAGATTTGTTCAGCCCACGCCACCAGCTCATCAACTCTTTTCTGTGCTTGTTTATTTTGGTTTTCTGCTATGAAATAGATTCTAAATCAAACATTAGCTGACGAGATTATGTAAGTGCGCCAGACTGTGTTTGTTTCTAGTTGCAGCTAAAAGCAATTGATGACTTATTTGACTGTAGCTCAGTGGGTTTGAACATTCATCTGCCAGTTAGAGGGTTGGATGATCCAGTCACCGCCTTTGTTAGTTATCGTGTGCTGGGACAGCACATTTAAGGTCACTTTGTATTTGACAATAAATAAATTCACAAAACACTTCTATTATCATCCAAAAAATTATTCTATTTGCTTTACTTTATCTGTTTATCTATTAGCTTAAACTTGCAGTAAATTTTATTGCTGTGTTAAAAGGATCAAATGTGGGTTATTGGACAAGAAATTGATTCATTTTTGTGAAATTCAGCATACATTATTGAAACTTTCATACACATGAGCTAAAATCTTGTACGGTTTAATTTAGACCTAGTCATGAAAAAAATCATTAACAAATATTACTGGAAACACTACTTAGTTGAGATGATACATTTTGACATACATTTTAAAAAGTGTGACAAAAAGGCCACAACATCTATTCTGTTTCACTTCCTCCGAATTGATGATTGTAAAAAGGGCTCTTTTTGTCAAGACAAAGGAGAACGCTTTTTGTGGATTTTCCTATATTCTCCATGTTTTGGAATGATCTACAGACAGATCTTATGGGAATGTTTGGGAATACTGTTGCTTTCTAGGCACAGAGGATATTGTTTGTCTTTCATGACCCAATCTTTCGCTTCGCTAAAAAATATATGGTAAGTGTAAATATAATATTAGCAAAATATATTACATAAGTAAAAGGAAAAAAAAAGTTGGGTGTAGTATCTTAAAAAAAATAGATAATAAATGTGGCCTCAACAGAAAAAAAAATACAATCACAAATTATCAAAAGCTATTAGACTACTCAAAGCTTTTACAATTATTATTTCTAATTAGTATAGCCCTATTTTAATTATTAGCTTCATTTTAATTAACCTTTTTATGTCATTTGTTTGTTTTATGTTGGGTTGACCACTTTGTAACAAGATACTGCCAAACAGCGCCACTCTGTGGACAAACTATGAACTACGCAATGATGTACTTCCGGCTCTTTCCGGCTTTGCTGCCGGACGTCACGCATGCGTGATAGGTTTTACACTGCTATTAGCTTAGTAGTGGTATTTTACTAAGCTTTCAACCTTTTAGGGTTAAAAATGAAAAGTATTCTTTGTAATTTTTTTGAATTGAAGAAATTTATTTTAGTTTTGTTTACAATTGAACCCTAGAATGATCAGAAGTACGTGTTTTCCGGTCCTCTTTCGCGTCCTCCGCCGCTTCTTCAGTGAAGTCCGGACAGATGTTCGTGAATGTGCCTCTAAACCTGACCTCACACAGGAGGCCTCTCTATACGTTCATGTGAGGAATTTGATTGATTAAACACACGCATGTATTTGACCTCTAATCTCATAATAGTCGATGTTACATATCTGTCTCCATAGTGGCCTTATTGTCTCAGAAGATGCTCCTACTGTAATTTTAATAAGTATATTCCCAAAGAAAACAAGGACAACATCATGACTGAGTGTCTTCAGAGGGAAACTGAGACGCTGCTGCAGCTCAGTCAAGTTTCCTGGTACTTATCATGATTTTCTCTCATTTATCCTGTCAGTTTGATGAATGCAATTCTCCAGTAATGTGTCTTTGACTTGTAGCATCACCTCAGTGTTTTTTGGCGGTGGAACTCCAAGCCTGGCTGATCCGTCCACCATATCTGCAGTCCTCGAGACGGTTTCCAAGCAGGCGAGCCTCTCGGATCAGGCTGAAGTTACACTTGAGGTCAACCCGACTCCTGCAGGGAAGATGAAGTTAGAAGAGTTTCACCTGGCAGGGGCGAACCGTTTTTCCATTGGGGTGCAGGTAAATATTATCTCTGGATTCCCTTCAGTTGTTGTTGATGCAGGCTTTGACAAACTCTGTTTTATTTTCAGTCTTTACGAGACAAGGACTTGAGAAGTCTGGGAAGAGACCACAGTTCACATGAAGCTTTGCAAACTATAGAAGAGGCCAGGAGGCTGTGTCCTGGTAGGGTGTCAGTGGACGTTATGTTCGGACTACCCAAACAGACCGCTGAATCCTGGGAAAAACAGCTGTCGGAGCTCCTTACTGTGTGCGATGACCACGTGTCTCTGTATCAACTGACCCTTGAGAGGGGCACACAGCTTTTTAAACAAGTGCAAAGTGGAGGAGTGAGCATGCCTGCAGAGGAAGTGACCGCAGAGATGTACCAACACGCCAGAGAGACTCTTCACCAGCACGGCTTTGTTCAGTATGAGGTGTCCAATTTTGCCAGAAATGTAAGTTAAAGTTTAGCATTTAGAAGTCTCTGGAAAAAGCCAGGAAAAAGTGTAAAATATGAAAGAAAATAATGTTTCAAAAAAAGCTTAGTATTGCTTATATATGAAAGAGGATTGGGGCTGTGGAGGAAAAAAGGCCATGGAAAATTCAGATTTTAATCTTAGAATTCTGACTTTAAACTCAGACTTCTGAGAAAAAAGTCAGAATTCTAAAAAAAAACCATCAGAATTCTGAAAAAATAGTCAGAATTCTTAGATTAAAGTCAGTATTCTGAGAAAAAAGTCAGAATTCTAAACAAAAAACATCAGAATTCTGTAAAAATAGTCAGAATTCTGAGGGAAAAAAATTCAGAATTATAAAGAAAAAATGCTGACTTCTGACAAAACTCAGAATTCGGAAATTAAAGTCAAAATTTTGAGATTAAAGTCAGAATTATATAAAAAAAAGCAGCAGACTTCTATAAAAAAGTCAGAATTCTGAGTTTTTAGCCATTATTCTGAAAAAAAGTCAGATTTATTAAAAAAAACAGCAGAATTCTGAAATTAACATCAAAATTATGAGAAAAAGTCATAATTCTGAGATTAAATTCAGAATTCTATGTCTATAGTCAGAATTCTGACCTTAAATCAGAATTCTGAGTTTATTTCCAAATTTCCTTTTTTTCCCTCTCCATGACCCTAATCCTCTTTTATACTTCTAAAAGTCTGAATTGATGGCTTTTTGATTTGTGACTGGACACAATTTAAATAAAAACATTTATTATATTGTAATAAACAATTTTTCACATAGCGAGTGATGCAAACTATTGACAAAAAGGAAAATGTACCTAACAAGGGGATAAAATCTTACAAAAACTTTTGTAAAAATATATGTATTTGTCTAAAATACCTAAAAGAGAAGTCTATCAAAAACTTTAACAAATTCTTGTGTTTTTTAAGGAAAGATTTTTGAAACGTTTAGTATTTTTTGCCCAGATGTGGTTTAAACTGTGTTTATCAACTACATGATGCTCAAAATGATAAATTCAAAGGTTTCCTTATTTTACATTTAATTACACTCCATGTTTGTGTTGCTTCATCTTCATATCAGTCCATCAACAAGGCAGATGGCTCCTCTCCTTCAGCCCATATTGCTTGTGAAGATGTCAGTAACACTCCTTCCTGTGTTGTGTAGAACTCGGAGAGCCGCCACAACTTGAGCTACTGGAGAGGAAAGCAGTACATTGGCGTCGGTCCAGGTAACACTTTCTCCACTGAAAGAAGCTAAATACTCTTAATTGTGGTCATACAGGCTGTATTGTCCAATAGGAGCTCACGGGCGGTTCGTTCCTCTCGGGGAGGGGGTGGTTGCCCGCGAGGCCCGCACTCAGACTCTGGAGCCTGACGTCTGGATCCGTGAAGTCCAGCAGATGGGACACGGCACACGGAGGCGGATCCAGCTGGGCCGTCTTGACCTGTGAGCTGTAGCGCTTGCAAGGGTGTCATGTTTTGTAATCAATATTTTTTTGGCATTAGCACAAGTGAGCTGCAGAAATGTCCCGACCGTGTGAGTTGTAACAGTGAAATCACAGCTCGTCCGTGGGAGGCAGAGACCTCTGGGTCATTTGAACATTCTGTCCTGATGAGACGCTTTCATCAGACTCGTCCTTGATGCTGTTTGATCTGAATGGCTGCTGTTCGGCAGGTTGGAGGAGGTGTTAGTGATGGGAATGAGAATGACTGACGGCATTAGTCACAAGGTAAACACACAGTGAAACTTTTATTTCTCTCCATCGTCAAGGACATGCAGCATTTAGTAACTTTTTATATTAATTTTTTAGCACTGGGAGTTGTTTTGCCCTCAAATGAACCTTCATGAAGTTTTTGGGGAATCTATGCGAGTCCAGGAGCTGCTGCTGGGCGGACAGCTCATTCTGGATGACAGGTGATGATTAATAGCAACTGCACAAAGAAAACAATTAAAATCTGCTTGATATTAATAAATTATTTTGTTAATTGTAGGGGTCTGCGCTGCTCGTGGAATGGACTGGGATTACTGGACAGTATTCTTCCAACTCTCCTGGCAGAGCTGCAAGGACACAGATGCCGACAGTTAAAGAAGTACCCAGACCTCCAATGGAGGTTATAGGGAAATAAAAAATCATTTTGGTTCTGTCTTTATTGATAAGACGACATGTGAGAAGAGAAAAAAGCTCAATACAATTGTAGCTGACACAGAAGCAGATATTAGTGTGGAAATGTCTGCTCTCCTAAAGCATTTTTATAATAAATATATTTGTAACAATCCTGATTGATTGTATTATTATTTTTTAACTCCAAACTCCCATACGTAAAAATAATATGTCCTATTTTAGTGTTGAAAAGTACAGACTTTTAGCGGTTTTGTCCTAGTTTTGTTACAGTCAGACTCATTCAATTATTATTATTTTAAAACTTCTGATGCATTCTGGTCAGATGATTTGTCAATATATATTAAATAATTTTATTAAATTACATTTAAACTAAGTGATATAACGTTCTCCATAATTCGACTGGACATGATTACTCTGTTCTGAATGTCAAAGGTATCGAAACACAATAAAAGTTTAAAAATTCAACTTAAATATTGTAAAAAAAAAAAAAAAAGCGAAATAATCTTTTTGTAAGCATGTATAGTGCACGTTCAAGTTGGACTCAAAACCAGTATTTTAGCTCCAATTATATTTGATTAAAAACAAGTCTATATCTGAATGAGAGGCAAAACAAGCCAATATAATTATATCTTTACTGCCATGCTTGACATTTAGTATGAGATACATGTAAATATATGCTTCTTTTGACTGTTTTAGAGTAAGAAAAAACTTTGGTTCTGGTTCTGATTTCAGTTCTTCTGCCAAGACTTTCAAAAGGACTGACTTCAAATGGCACAAAAACCTCATTTCAGGAAAAAAAAATCCACATTCATCCATGATGTAATCAAGAACGTCTGGCCATAAATGGGATTTTTGCTTATTCTTCACTGACTATTTCACCACATTTTTATTTTATTGCCATGGCAAATAGGTACGTAGCATGAAAGTGCATGTTCATCTTAGCTTTTATTTCCAGATTCCAAGATACGGATAAAAGCTCTTAATTATACAAAAGAAAATTGCATAATTTCCTTTCTTCTATATTACATAAAACATAATAATTTGTGAACAAATGTGTCTGGATATCATGAAATTAAGCTAAAATTTGATTTCAAATGTATGAATATTTGACATTTTTCATATAGAATAATTGAAAAAAACATCTCGTAAAGATGTGTTGAAGAGAATCTGAACCTTTTAGAATCAGATTCACCCTTAAACTATATTTGATCAGTGGTTTATTTTCCATATAAGCAACAGATTTTTCTTTCTTTCCACCTGCTCACAAATGATGCTTCAACAGCTTATTCCCCGTTGATGATGATATTAATACTTGTTACCATGGTGACTCAAGAGCGTCTGAAGCAGGTGCTGCATCAGAGATGTTATGAGGTCTCTGCATCACCACGAATCTGCTCTTCCTAGTGGGCGATCTGCAATGTGAAGGACGTTTTACGCATCGTGAATACTTGAAGATGCTCAAAGTCCGTGACTCATAACTCACACCTCTGCTTGTTGATGACGTCGGTGGTCATCTTATAAGCTGATTTATTAAATATGGGATGAAAAAGACAAAATCATTTGACAAAAATGTATAACTTTTATTATTACATCACATTTTACAAGAAAAGCGCACTGGTCCAGCCGGTGCCAGAGTATAACTCTTTACTTAAATGACATTGCAGCATACTACTACAATATGTTTGTGGAGAGACATCACGATTCATTGAATCTGACACTTCTCGGGTTTTTTCTGCTTGGTGCTTGATCCAAGCACCAGTTTCAGGTCGCTGGTGAAGCTCGGGCGGCGCGCCAGCGGGTCCACTGCGGCGCAGGGCGCAGCCGGCTCCCGCGAGTGCCTCCTCCTCCTCCTCCTGCCTCTCTGGTCGACGCACAGCGACTGGTAGGTGGGGATGGATACGATCTGATGCCGCGACGGGCTGGTCTCGTCGGGGAGTCCGCCAAGTCCGGCCAGAGCTCGGAAGACTCCCTGCAGCCCGGCGCCGGTTTTGGCTGACGCTTCAAAGAATGGGACGTCCTCTCCAAGGAGGTCCGTCACATCCGAGCGCGTGACGGCTCTCCGTGCGTCCTGGTCCGCTTTGTTCCCGCACACCACAACCGGTACCATCCTGGGATGGTGGGATTTGAGTAATTTGGCTTTTGCAGCTCTGATTTCTGTGAGCAGCTCGTGGATTTCAGTTAAAGAGTCTCTGTCATCCAAACTGAAGATGAGGAGGAAAATGTCACCTGCAAATAAAGATGAAAAAAGATTAAAATCATCATCTTTATTATCGTTATTTCTTTAATTTCAGTGTTTTATTAAAGCATTTCAGCCTCACCTGTCAGAATAGATAATCTCCGCTTTGCTGGGAAGTCTCTCTCACTCGCAGCATCCAGAAGATCCACTTGGTACCCCTCTCCTCCGATGAAGAACAGCTTCCTGTAGAAGTCCTCTGCCGTTGGTTTGTAGCCCTCCTCAAACTCCTCACCCAAGAACCGACGAATAATATTACTTTTTCCCACTCTAGGCGCCCCAAGGACAACTATTCTGTGACAGTTCCTGTGACTGATCAGACCCGATAAATCCACAGAGATGTCACCAGCAGACTGGATGTTTCCCCTGGAGCTTGAAGACCTGCGCTTCACCATCTTCTTATCCTGTGGTCTCCAGCACCCTTTAACGGACTTGATGATGCTGGTTTTGGTGGGGTGCTGCAGCATCGGGGTGCAGAGAGCTGCGCTCTGGAGCGCCGGGTGCGCAACGCGCGCCTGGAGGAGGTCGCCGCAGGAGTGGAACACTCCCAGGATGCCATCAACCGCGAGCTGAAACTTCTCATTCGCGTTCATGCCCCTGTTGTCAGTGTAGTGAGAGGCTGTTGCAGTCGGATTCTGCCAATGTCAGCCCCATCTGTCCACCGATGCGGATCTGGGTCTCCTCTCTTATAGTGCGCGGAGTGTGCGTCATCAGCCTCATTCAGAAAGTACTCCTTTTTTAGAAATACACCCCCCTCCCCTTAACGGTTTCACTCATGGGGAAAATAATCCACTTAAGAAAAAACATGTAGAACAATCCAGAAAAGTTGATCAGATTTTAGTGATCAAGATGCAAATTGACCAAAGAGGAGAAAATCTGTCTCAAATCTATTTTTAGCAGCATGCGTATGTTTTCTGACTCATTATGGATAATTATAGATTATGAGCTAATGAATGGAGTCCATACAGCTCAAATCCCTGAGGATATAACCAGTGGAGGTGTGAAATGCAGGAACTTTGCAGCATTTTCTCTAAAATCATCTTTTTTTTTTATTTACAGCATCCTGACCCATCACTGCAGCTGTGGTTTTTCTGCTGCATCATCGGCATGCAGCCTCTTTGTTTAGTGATCACGACTTACTCCATAAGCAGGAGATGCTGTTGCTCACTGGCTTTATGATTCATAGAAACTTGATGAGTCTTTTGCAGCCCCTTCAGCAAACGTCACTGCAGTGTTACATTTAAATGGAAAAAAATGTTTGTCTGTGAGGGAAATGACTGCAAATCAAATTATTCTCTATTTTCATGCAAGATAAACTGATCAACTTGCTGCCCTGCAAGCAGTTGAGTTTAAACGCCAACACATTTTTATATTAAGTCATTGACGTAAGCATAACGTTGCCTTTTGACATAAGAAGGGTGGGGTTCTGGGTTGAAATGCATTTTTGGAGCATAAAATTGTTATAAAAGTACAAATTTCTTTTGAGCAAGTTGGTTTCAAGGTCTGAAATTGTATAAACGTGAATCGATTCAGCTGACGTCTTAAAATTAAAAACTCTTGAAAAAGAAAATCCTACTCTTTTTAGACAGGACTGTGAATATTGGTTAAAAAAAAATAATTAAGTGTTTTCAGTTTAAGACCTAAAACATCTTACAGCTCTATTCACTAGGGTGTGTATTGGCAAGAGTCTGATGACATGATACATATCTCAATACACGTCTCACGATATGATACATATCGTGATACATCTAAAGACAGTACCAGAACAATTTTTGACTTTTTTTAAGAGTATGACTTAGAAAAAAACTCTTTCTGAATATTTATATGTCTCACATTGTAATAAAAGGGTAAAATTCATTTTATTTAATGATCACAACATTAAGCGCTCCAACTCTATACTGGCAGGAATGTGGCACAGAGTTTCGGTTCGATACCATCCAAAACTTAGTAGTATATGTTTCAGAACAACAAAAACCGCAAGGCTGACTTAACATTTAACACGAGTTGGTTCTTGTGAGATCTTCTTGTAGTTTTGTAGAAACTCTTCTCAAAGAGGATCAGTGTGCTGTGCTGCTCAGTAGGTGGAAACCAAAAGTCAAACACTGAAGGACGCTCATAAATTATTAATTAAAAATCGTCTAGTCAACATTTTAAATCGATACAAGTATCGCAAAATAAAATATCGCGATATCACTGATTTGATACCTCCTATACCCCTACTAGTCACCCATTCTTAATGACAACTGTTATTGTGAATAAACGTCTTTATTAATTGGTTTTGCACATTTTAATTTGTATTTTGGATTTTAGTAGCAGTGTTTTGTGTTGTTTCAATTCAAATTTGTAAAAGAAAAGAAAAAGCTTAAAATGTATAGAGTTAAAAATTATATTATTAATAGTTATTTCTTTTTTTCATTAATTTTGTACATTTTAATTGGAAGGGATAACATCATATACACTTTATTTGACTAAAAACAAGATTTTTAGCCTCCATTAGTCATGTATTTTGTGCATAATCTTAGTTGATAATAAATTAAATAAAGCAAAAAAACCCAAAAACTAAAGAGCCATTAGGTAGTAAAAAGACCTGAATCTCCGAGAAGAGCCAGAATTCATATCACTATGGGAAACAAGGACAGACTGATGTTTTTACTTGGTCTGAAAATGTTGGCAGCAGACATCGTGAAGCCAAATAAATGAAGGCACCACTTAGCAATGAAACATCCTTATCATGCTATTAAACCACTTACGTTTTTTAGCCTAAATGTGTGTGGTATTTATTTATTTTTTGTTCAATGTTCCAAATTTATACAGAGACTACTAATTATTTTTTTACAGGCAAATAAGTCTATTTTTTGTATCGTATTTAAAAAAATGTTAATAAAGACTTATTATTTAGAAGGTTGTCTATGTTTTTTTTAAATTATTCTTTAATAAAAAGAATAATAAATGTTTTTGAAGAGATATACTTTTAACTTGAGCAAATTGACTTATGATGCCATTGATATTTGCAGCAAAAAGTTGCAGGGGGGGTTCGAGAGAGTAAGTTCTTCATAGGTGAAGAATTTTTGAAGTGCCAGCCTCAACCAGCACCATAACTTGCTAACCTTATACATTAAACAAAAGGAGGAGGTCAAATGTTAAGTCCTCTGTGTTAAACATAAACTTCTCTAACAGACTGACTTAAGATAGTTTGCAAAAATGTTAGAAATGTTCTCATTTGTGCTTTGAACCCAATCAATTTTGGTCTTTTGCTGTATTTTAAAATGTTTTTCATAGATTAAAATCCAACAGTATGAGGATGAAAAAACACACAGAAGCCAAGTGTTGTTGTGTGGGCAGGACTCGTTTTGTTCTCATTCAGAGCTGTCTTCTTTTGTAAGAGACATATTAATATGTCTCCTTCCAAATGCTCCATCTTTTACAAGAAGGAACGTAATAATCCAGCGCTGACGTCCTGCCTGCTTCTCTTAATGGAATTAATCTCCATCAGTTTAAATATCTGCTTCAGACCCACAATGCTCACTAGATTTTTTAGGTATTTCAATCCTCAATGTTACCATACACACCGTTAGTAAGGTACCTAAACATAATAATACTGTGATAATAATAATATTTAATATTATTTGTCCCATTAAATAAGGAAAATAAGGACATTTTTAGTTTTTTATCATAATTGAAGAAAAAAAAAGAGAGGAAAAAAATCAATCGTGCACAAATATCTGGATACTTGAAGTACAGTACATTTTGCTAAGGGTCACTGTTAAAGGATACAACAGGCCTGTGGGATCTTAAAAACAGATGATACAAATGCCTTGGATAGTTTTTTTTTTTAGTTTTTTTGTTAAATGGAATATGTACATCGATGAACATTTATTCAGTCATAGATGTAAATGTACCAGATTATAGCAACAATACTAATTTACATATAGTCGCTTGGAAGGTACATAGAGATACCAGGAAAGGACAGAACATTATCTCTCTCACACACACGGTCACATCCTGGGAAAGCACGTCACAAGACAGGATAACAGCAAAAGGTTAAGATCAGTATACAAAGTCACAATAGAACCTTATCACAGAAAAGAAATGATTAAAATGAGAATAAAATCACAAGAAAAACACATCACAGGACAGTGTAACCGTAGAAGCCTAAAACTCAATGATTACACAACTGGTTGGTTTTCAACAAATGCTTAAGGCAAATTTTGAATGTTTGTAAGGTGGGACATTCTCTTACAGGGAGTGGAAGACTGTTTCAGATTTTACTGGTCTTCACAGACAGTTTTGTTCGAGTGCAGTTCTCCTGTGTGGAACCAATCACAGTCCCTTCTAGAAGAGGCTCTGGTCCTCAGACCACTGTGAGCTCTTTTCTTAAGAAAGTCAGGCATGGAAGGAGGGGCAAGTAAGTCCATGAAGCACTTTGCATATCAAACATTCAGATTTAAAATAGAAAAAAATTCTCAAAACTCAATATAAACTCAATATTTACCTAAAATGTTACAAGTGTTAAATGACTTTTTATTTATTTTTTTATCACAGACCTTCAGGGATGTCTTGTAGAGCAATTGAATGATTTTACAGGTAGTTACATTTGCAAGCGACCAACATGTTAAACAGGATCTTTGAATGTAAAAAATATTCTAGCTGCAGTGTGTGTTATAAATGGTCTTACTTGCTTAAAATTATTCAAGATATTCTTTTAATGTGGCTTTTAAAACTCAGTGTAGAACTAAGTGTCACACCAAGATACTAAAGTTTAGAGACAATTTGCAGATCCTGTTTTCCAAGAACACACCTGAATCGAAAACTGCATTGTGTTTGACTCTGCTGATCATCAGTTACTACTTCACAGACTACGTAACAATGGTTTGGGTAATTATGCAATTGAGTGGTACAGGGGACTATCTTTCAGAGAAAGCCCAATATGTGTTTGTAGACAGTGTGAAATTTGACTTCTTGAACGTTAGCAGAGGAGTTCCACAAGGGTCGATTTTGGTCCCTATGCTTTTCACTATTTTATAATCAACCTCGGTAGTCAATTGCCAAATGTTAGTTCCGTCCATATGCAGATGATACTATCATCTACACAACTGCTTTACCTGCTATTTTATTTTTTCTCCATCAGCTAAAGCTTTGACCTGAATGCATAAAGACTAAATATGACCTTCTCCGGAGTCCATTCACTAAATGTATTATAGATTAGTATTCACATTCTGGAAGGAGTGACAATTGAAAACTCTCTTCTTATAAATATCTGGCTGTATGATTGATGTTCTTTACATCTCACATTGAACATCTGCTGAAGAAAATTGAAGGCATTGCTGCTGTGCTTTTATTACAGTATAGCAAACCCTATACTGTTAAAAAAAAAGACTTGTTCAGACCACCTTCTTCCCAGTTCTGGATGATGGGGACGTTTTGTATTTTAATTGCCTCTTCAGTCATCCATTGACTCAGTTTTTCACAGTGCCCTTCGCTTTATCACCTATATCTGCCTACTGTGAACTGTACTCTGCTTTCATGGCCGTCACTCAACCTCAAATAAAGACACGGGTTATATGTCATCTACAAGGCCACTCTGGGAAAACTGCCCTCATACTTATGCCGTCTCCTGTCTCTAGCTAACAGTGGATATAACTCCCGCTCCTCCTGGCTTATCCTTATACTTCCCAGGATCAGAGTTTGGGAAAACTGCCTTTACCACTCTTGCTCCCGACATGGAATAGAAATCTAGGTGACTGCAGGAACACATCTCCCTTAAATTCGTTTTATTTTCATGTTTTTATGTTTGTCTGTTGGCCAAGTCTATCTAGAAAAAATATATTTTTTTATTTCCAGGAACTTCCTGGTAAAATAAAGGTTGAATAAACAGATAATGTCAAAAAAATAAAACCAAACACATTTAATCCTCTTGACCAGCAGAGGGCAACAATCTAACAATAATGTCCTTGGATGATTACTGATATTAATGTATTAGTTTTTGTAGCAATATTGACCACTAATTTAATATTTTTATTTAAAATGAATATTAAATGTATGCTATATATATGAAAATAACTTTATCTGTCTTCCATGAAAACGATCGCCTTCCTTCTCCACTAAATTCTAATGAGTCTCAGCATAATGACAGGAGCTCCGCGTGCCTCTTCAGGAGGAGCAGCATGACTGCAAGCACAGAGTAAGGCCCCGCCCCCTGCGTGACGCCACCAAACCCCTCCCCTCCACCGTTCTTGCCTGCATGCCCTCCGCGCACTGACCTCACCACGCTTTTGTTGGGAAACAAAAAAAATGTTGAGGCATCTGTTTTGACAAGAAATAAAGACAGAGGGTGCCAAAACAGAGAGGAGAGGGAACAAATGGAAATGGAGAGATGCAAGATGAGGATGATCCCTGGGAGGACCGAAAACTGACTTTTTGTGTGCGATAGGTGTCCTGAAGGCTGTGAAGAGTTTGTGTCTTAAACATCTATGTTGCTTCCAAGATGTTGTTTTAAGGTGGAGCTGGTATTACCTGTAAATCCAGCTCAGTCTGTTTCACTTATCTCTCCTGCTGCTTTTCTCTCAGTAAGAGATTCATTAAAAAAACTGTTTTTCATGTGATCTTGAGATCTTTAGTGAGCCAAAACAGATCAAAATAAAGATATTTACTTATATGGATGCATACATAATGCAGAAGGAGGGCACTTCCTAGCATTCCATTAGAGAGCATGAATAAATAAAAGAGAAAAGGGCTGCTAGAAAGGAAATGGCTGGTGATTTTTTTTCTTTTTGTGGGTGTTTTTCTCTTATACTTCCTTGAATGATGCAGCAAATACAGATGAGTGCTGGAGTTTGAACTCCAAAACATTTTTCTTCATCTTTTGCTATAGGGTTTGATATTTAAAGACAGTTTCCTGCCTTTACCCTATGGGGCGGAAGCGCGCGCGTCTCCAAATTTACGCATTTGGCACAGCTTCATTCTGGCGGTGGCCCCTCCACTGTTGGAGTTTCTATCGAGCACAGCAGTGAAGGAGTTAAGTCTGACTCCGCATACCGCACCGAGCAGGTTTTTCTCTCTCTCCTCCCCCTCCTCCTCCTCCCAACTCCATCCATTTTTCACTGTGTGCGTGTCTGCGCGCACGGCTGTGCCATATGCGGGCTGCGTTTCTCTGCTTTACAGATCTGTGGATTTGTAAACAGTCGAAGTTTGGTGACAGATCAGCATTTCTCGACTCCTTTCACAGCTTTCAGACCCCCCAGCTCTCCTGTTCTTCCTCCTCCTACTCCTCTCTCCGACGGGATATGCGGAGAGGCGGGGACGTGTCCTTTCCCACCCAATTCCTCCCCAAGTCGGGACCCTGCTGACGCGCTATGGCATGAAGGTAAGAGGAAAAGTGGAGGCATTCAGACGCTTCGTTTACACGGTGTACTTTATCCGAGTTTGTTCGAGGTTTGAACTTTTAAAGTCGGGGGAAAACATCGCTGAGTCACCGTCAGTCTTTCACCTCGACGACGCAGTCGCGGAACCAGTCCTGTTTGGGGACAGAAAGGACGCGCCAACCCATTTAAAAGCAGCCAATGTGAGACAAAAAAGTTTGATTTTTGGTGTTTAAAAATCTATTTCTAAGAACCGAGACTATAAAAGAATGTCCTCCAACTGCGCCTGAAGGAGAATGTGCCCCAGAGGACTTTATTCCTTCATTAACTTTACGATAAACTCTTATGGAAAGTCAAATTTACGCATGGGAATGTGTTTGAGAGCTATTATGTAATGCTTTTGAAGAACGGAAGTCAATATCAAAGCAACAAATGCACAACAAACTGTTCTCCTATAGGCTCAGCAATGGAGGCGCCCTGACTGGAATCTGATCAGAGAAAGTGATTAACTGTCACCTAATAGCTCTGATCACTGTTCAAGCAGTGCTCTGATTTGAGATGTTCTGGAGAGGGAAATTTACAGCATCTAAACGAAGTTTTAGAGGGATCACACTCACTTTTAGTGCTCCAATTGTGACCAAAAACTCCAAATGAGTCTTGTTTTCTTATAGTTTGATGGTCATCTATGGACCAAAAGGTTGAGAAACATTTTTTTTGTGGTTTCTTTTATCCAGATCCACCAAATTTATCATGTAGACAAAACAGTTCAACAGTCAAGGCAAAGTCACAAACCTTCCCAGGGATTCCTAAAATAAACATAAATGGGATTCAGCTGTTCATTCCTTTCTTGTTCAGAGCTTCTGTAAGATTTTTGGAGTTTTAAAATGCCCCTGCTGTACCTGACAGCACTTCAAAGTCAAACAGATGCGGTCACATGAGGTCTAAAACAAATATTTGAGGGGAAAAGTCAAAATCTGGTCAGTGTTTATTCACGGTTCTGCTTTCTATGTTCATAAAATGGAAGCTTAAACTGTTTTATCATCTTTACAAAGTCGTCTAAGGATCAGGAGTTGAAAAGTAATGTCCTTTATTTGTCTTTATTTGTGTTTGTCTCCAACAGGACCACATATTGTGAACTGAAGTTGGAAATCGTTTTTTACGACTTGAACGGCTCATCTTCTCCAAAAGCAGTGACTTGACCTGCCGTCTCTTTACCTGTGCTGTGCGTGAAACCCCACCGCCATCATGCAGACCTCATCGATCCGCCGCCAAATGAAAAACATGGTCAACAACTACACGGACGCTGAGAAAAAGGTCCGAGAGGCCACTTCCAATGACCCCTGGGGACCATCCGTCCCTCTCATGACGGAAATCTCAGACCTGACCTTCAACGTGGTGGCCTTCACCGACGTCATGGGAATAATCTGGAAGAGGCTCAACGATCACGGCAAAAACTGGCGCCACGTCCACAAGGCCCTGACGCTGCTGGAGCATTTGGTGAAAACAGGCTCTGAGCGTGTGGTCAAAGCCTGCAAAGACAACATACACACCATTCAGACACTGAAGGACTTCCAGTACATAGATCGAGACGGACACGACCAGGGCGCCACTGTCAGGGAGAAGGCGAAGCGGTTGGTGTCTCTGCTGAAGGATGAAGAGAAGCTGAAGAAGGAGCGATCTCATTCTTTGAAGGCCAAGTCGCGCTTGGCGGGGCTGTCCTGCCCCTTGGATGCCCCCCTGCCCAGCCCAACTTTTAATTCCGATTTGCCACCATCCTACCCATGTAAGCAAACGTGATGTCATCTTGGTTCAAAAATTGGAAGCAATAATTGTTGAATTTCAATTTAAACTGCCACAACTATCAGGAAAAAAAAAAAAATCCCAATTTAGATAATCCATTAGGGACTTTTCTATTTTCCGCTCAGCCTGATCAGCCAGATTTTACCTGTGATCTTTCTATTATGTCATCTGCTTGCTATTTAAAGACCGGTAGCACTTTTGTACAATCATACTTCAGATTGTTATTATTAGTGACTCGTCTTTTGTGCTTGGGCCTAGAAAATGTACGTTTGGCTCTCCTCTGACGCTCTTGCTGCATTCTTTCCACTCTGAGCAATCCTGTCAGCTGAAGTGATCTCACAGAAGACAGAGGCCCCTCCATGTGTCTAACCTTCTTAAATATTAATTAAGTACAAAACTATCGGTGACTTCTCATGCAGTGAATCTGGTTGGGTAACTTCAGGTGATGGGAAAGTCTTTCCTTTTTAGAGATACTTTACTAGAGATACTTTAGATTTTACCCACTAATGATCAAATGTGTTTGATACATGCCTTTGCTTCAGACACACTTTTTTAGTTTAAAAGTTTTGTTGTCTTTCATCTGCTTTAGATGTATTTCCAGAGAAGGATTTTTTTTTGGCATTAATTAGTGTCTAATCATCTCCAAGGAAGTAATCATGTGTATGAACAGTAACCCGCAGCAAGAATGTGGAAAGTCTGGTTTTTAGCATCAACGTCAGCATTTGTGTGAACCATGCTTTTGTTAAATTGCGGTTTGACTTTAATATAGCACCTCTTTTATGTTTCATAAGCAGGAATGGCAGATGCCACGAAATGGTAAAAACGTGCCCTGTTTGTACCGATTTCAGTTGGTCTTTCCCTCTTTAGCCCTGCCCCCACTGAACACGAAAGATGAAAGATTCACTTCAATCATCTTTTGATTTATTTAAAAGGGTTTGAAGTGGTCTTTTAATTATGTTACTATTTTTTTTTTTTAAGTTAAATCAAAAACCTGTCATTTTCTAAGACAGTTTTATTAGAAGTTCTTCTCTGAAATGTGGGCGGAACCATTAGCTCGGATAAACCTAACAAAGTAAAATTGGTGAAGAATTTTGGAGCTGTACAATTATGCCCAGATGTCGGCTCAATCTCGGTAAACAAAGACGTGCATGGATCTAGTCATCTACAAGTGGATGCATCATTTACGTAACAAATACGATTCACAACACTTAAGAAATTAAGAAATACTCAGTTTTATTCTTAGGCCCAATCCGAATTCTTCCCTTCCCCTTGATTTGACCCTCCAAATGGAGAGTTATGACAAAATAGTCTCTCATATTTCGGGCGTCACTTTCGTTTGATGATGTCACCAATGTGCCGGTCTGCTAGCTTTAGTGCGGAGATCCAGTGCTTGAATGTACATAACGACAGCGGTTTTATAACTTTAAAAGGTCATGCTTCAACCAAAAGTCATTACTTACATTTAAATGTAAACGTCTGGTTCAGAGCGCACCCAAGGAAGAAAAGCACTTCTCAGCGCGACGCTGTTTACCCTCACGACAGAGGACTTTGTATCCCTCCGCTTGGAGAGTGAAATAAAAAATATATATATATATCCCACACTTGCAGAGGGCAGAATTTGGATTGGGCCTTAGTTTCTTAATTAATGTCCCCTATTATTAGAAAAAAATGCTACAAGGACATATGCTAAAACTACCAAAAACACAATTTTCATCAGGGTGGGTCTTTTAGAATCCTTTTCAATTTGGAGTACTGTACAGGTCAGGCCTCCTTGCTTCATACATAAAGTAAAAGTCTTGAAAAGAGGAAGTTACTTGATCAAATATGCTATAGAACACAATAATGACTTTTTGGCAACTTGGTGCAACTTTACTCTTTAAAAAAACCTCTATTTAGGTATTAAATGTCATTAAAATCAGGGAAACCTTTGGTTTTATCCCCTCTATGTGATAGAAAAGTGAGACGTCCTCAAACGTGTCCAGAGAAGGGTTCAACAGGAATATTCACTTTGGGATTCCTTAAGGCTTTTTACTTAACTCAAAACTTAAGAGCAGCTGTAGGAGAATTTGTTATTACACTTGAGTGAGATTTTATATGAATATTGTGCACAGTTTGATCAAAATGCTTACGGATGTGGGGGGAGATGGGATGTTGGCTGCAGCTAATTACCAGCAAAAGATTCAGCTGAGGCAAGAGGCTGGCGAGGGGCAGCACACTGGAAGTGATTTGTTTCTGACTGCCTTCGCTTCAACCCTGTGACCCCCCAGCTTGGCACTCACTGTGCCACCTCCACAAATAGGAGAAATATCTGCAGCCAACCTCCCCATCCTGAATGATTTTGGGTTAACAAGGCAAGGTGGGCCCCGATCCAATGCCAGTCTCCCCCCCGAATGAGCGTCCCCACACAGCCGCCCCATTGTTCTCGCTGAAGGCAGAGATAGGCGGACGGGGCGAGCCATGCCAGCAAATGCCACGAACAACGAGCAGTACAGAATTAACATGCAAAATCAGCGCCAACCTCAGCCCCTCTCAAATGATTTCCTCTTCTCCTTGATTTTCATTCTTCTCTGGTTCTTTGCAGCCCTCCCGTCTCGTCTGCCCCCAGACCTGGAACAAGCTCTTCCAACAAGCACTGTGGAAGAGGAGCGGCAGCTGCAGCTGGCCATCGCTTTGAGCCAGCAAGACAGTAAAAAGGTACCTCTAAAAGGAACACACACTTCAAGGTTTGCTGCCACAGCCAGTATCCCTTTATGAAAAATTCAAAAAGTGTCAGATCTGCAATGCATAATGTCTTAAAAGAAAAAGACAAATAGGATGTCAAAAGTTTTATGGCTTTATGACATGGTTTTAGTGAGTGTTGAGTGGGATTGCAACATGAAAACTGTTTGAGAAGGGAGACATTTTTGTCGATAGAAAAACATAATTTACACCTAATCTTTGCAGCTTTTCATTTTTTGTTCTGATTTTGCATATTTTAGTTGCCTGAAGAACCAAGACAGGTGGGTATTAAAAGTTTGTTTCTTCATATTTTTTCTATTCTTTCTTTAACCCTTTAACATTGGAGATGTCGCCGGCGACACCGAAATAAAACACTCTCTTCGATGTGTTGCAACTTTTCAACCGTTCTGAAGTGGTGAAAAGCTGCACAAAGCTGCTTTTCACCACTTCAGAATATGCCAGAATTACATTGGTTGAAAGGCTACAGTAAGTCAAAATCGCTAAAGCTCCGTTGCTAAAGGGTTAAAAAAAACTTTTTGTCTTATTTCAAGCTTCATCACTTTTATAGAGAGAACCATATTCATAAAAAATATATTATCCTATTAAACAAATTATAATGTACATAAAAAATAATTTAAATGAAAAATAATTGCGTCATAAGAAGTGTCAATTCTGTTCTTTAACTGTAGGGGGCAGCAGCTGCAGAAATATGCTTCATCTGCTGGTGCAAAGCCATAACAGAGGAACAATTCAAATGTCAAAGAATTACAAAGTCTTTTAAAGCCTGAATTATACAAATATTTTGGCTAATTGGCCTTTTTAATTTTAGAATTTTGTGCCCCTCCCTGTTTCCCCTGTGCCATCAATTCTCTTAACTGCTAACTGGAAATTGATGTGATGCATGAAAGCATTTGGCCAGTCAGTTCACGTGACGTGAAACATGAGGAAGCTGAGATGGAAGGGACAGAAGCCAAGCAGGAAATGTGCATTGATCCTAAAAAAAAAAAATTCCCAGTCTGCTTGAGATGTCTCCTCAGCCTCTGCAGGAAAGCACTAAAGGGCAAAGCACTTTCCTGTCCTGAAATCGTATGAATCACCATCATTAATTTGATCTATTTTCTGATCAGTTTGTTGTAGAGATTTCTTGGGCAATTGCTTAATCGAAATTGAGCATGCTTTTATTAGCCTTCCTCCTAACTCGTGCTACTTGACTCCAGCATCCTCCCGCAGTTCAAATGGATGAACAGACTCAACTTGAGATGGCTTTGACTCTCAGCCAGAAAGATGCCAATAAGGTAGACACATGCTCGAACCAGGGCAGATTTTTTCTTTGCACCTTTTCCCTTCGGCCTGAGCGTTTTTGGAGCTTTCCTTCTCTGAAAAAAAAACTGCACAAGGGACTCACATTTTCCAATAAACTAATATGACAATAATTTTTGAGCGGAGAAGGACAGCTGTGACTTTAACCCCTCCGCTATGATCCAAAATTAATTTCCTCTTTTTTTTTTTTGTTGGATGCACACACCTGATGCCGAAAGGCTTCACTCTAACTGGTATTATTGCATGTAGTGTACATCTACAGTTTTCAAGCCTCAATTCTCATCTCATTCCCTTTCCTTTTAACATCCTCTCAGTCGGTGCAACGTCCACCAGCCTCTCAGCCAGTCCAACGTGCACCCCAAGTCTCCCCAGACCTGGATGAGGACACCCAGCTCCAATTAGCCATGAGCCTGAGCAAGGAGGAACACCAGCAGGTAGGAGCTTTTTGTGCATCCCTCGTGTATTCTGAGCAGCTAAAAGTTAGATATTCTTTCCTCCTGACCAGCACAATGGTCAGTGGTGCTCTCCTCCCCTTTTCAGAACTTTCTAGTTTGTACCAGCAGGGTGTACGATGCCTTTGGAAAAATACAAGCTGTGCTGTAGCTGAGTCATACATATAACATGATGTGGCAATATGTGAATTTTGCCAGGAGCTGTGGAGCTGAAAGGCAACCATGTGTCTGTGTGTTCACAGGAGCAGCTCAGCCGCCGAGAAGATGAGCTGAGGCTCCAGAAGGCTTTGGAGGAGAGCAAGCGTGACCTGGAATCAAAAGGGGGGGTATGAAATCTTCTCACGGGGGTTATGAATGAAAGATCATTTAAAAAGATATGTTTTATTCATTTTTTAAATTGTATTTTTGTGTGATCAGTCGGCCTTCATGGACCTGGTAGATGTTTTTGGGCAGCCGGCAGATCCTCCTCCCAGTGACTACAAGTGGAAGAACACTTCACAAGCAGGTGCCAGCGCAAGGGGAGGAGTCCTCTGGGACGCTCTAGGTGCACTTCAAATGAATCCACCGCAATCCAAACAAGACTTGGACATGGCGGTTAACTTTTGTCTATTTGTTAACAAAAGATGGCCCCAGCGACCCTCGACCAGACTCTCCATGGATGGCACCACCACCTTCCTACAGCCCTCCACCGCCATGGGAGCCTCCATCCAAACCATGGGAAACACCACAGAGCAGTGTCTCTAAACCGAGCATCTCAAGCAAAAGTTGGGATATGCCTGCAAATCCTGCCTGTGAGTGCACGTGCATATTCTCATACAGGTTTTTTTTTTGCAGCAATAAAATATATTGATCCATTTTTTTAGCCCCACTTGATGCAAAAGTACGAAAGGGATCAGTGAAGGAGCATCGTCCTCGAAGTGCAAGCCCCTCAGGTACAATACAGGAGTTTATTTGACTAAACTTCTGTCGTGTTTTGTTCATCTCTTTATTTCTGCGATGCTATCTCCTTCCTTTGTTAGACGGCGATTTATTCGATAAAGCAATGGATGGCGGTGACTTCGGTGTAAACGATCGAGGGGAAGGAAGCCCGGAGCTTTTTGATTTGTCTCGTCTTGGAGAAAGCCTGGGTGACCCCGCCCCTCGCAAATGCCACACACCCGAGCAATTCCTGGGCCCCTCTGCAGCCCCCTTGGTAGACCTGGACAATCTGATTCCACCAAACTCCACGGCTATGCTCAGTAACCCCTTTTTGCCAGGTATGGCTAACATTTTATGCACTACATAGGTTTAGAAATCACTAACTAAAACGTAAACAAACTTTTTTCTTCTTTAGCTCCAGCCAACAATCCATTCCAAGCCGAACCGCCAAAGCTGTCTCTGAATCAGATGGGGATTGGTTCCACGCCAGCAGCCCCCACTGCCCCATCTCTTTCATACAGCGCCTCCCTGCCTCTGCCTTTAAGCGATCAAGGTCCGCTCATGCCTTCATCGTTCACTCACCCAACCCAAGCCAGTCCGTTTATGCCAAGGACCCTCCCTGAACCCCTGTTGCCCTTCTCCTCACCCAATCCTCAGGGACCTCAAGCTGCACAGAGCACTCAGAACCCTTTCTTGGATTAACATCCGTAATGCAGACCAAATCACAGCTCAAAGGACTTGTCTAAAAAGCCTACACTTGCTGTTTTGATATGGTTGTAAAGTTCATTAACCATTAGATTGATGCAAACTGGTTCAGCTTTCCAATACGAGCTATAGAAGACGGTTCTTTACCAGAACTTCTTTATAGTCAGTCATCTATCCTGGACTTCAATTACAAACTCCAAAAAAAGCACATTTTTATAATATTTTGTTGCAAACAAACTTAGATGTCAAACAGTATATACACTTTTTGGATCATTTGAAAGAGTTGCTTAAGAGACTTTTTCAGTGCCTCAACTCAATTTGCTATTTTCAGCTTTTATGGACAAGTCCTGATGACTGGTGAAAATCACTGGTGGAATGGTGATTCCTTGACATGTAGTATTACTCTAATGAAGAAAAACAAAGTGTTTGGAGCTTTGATAAAGTTTCAGGATTCCTAAGGATGCAAGGCAGCATTTGAGAATGTTCTAATGCGAGTTTCTGTCACAAGCATCGCATCATATGCAGTAGTAGATCTGTTCACTAAATTTGCCTTTTTTCCCTCATTACCTTTGCTTAAGATAGTTTTTCAGAATAAAACACTTTCATTCAGGCATACATCCAAATGAACACTGAGTTTGTAATTTTGTTTTGATGCCTCCTGGTGGCAAAAATCAGTCACTACACTTTGTTTGATCATTGTCAAACAAAAAGGTCATATAAGTATCCAAACAAAGTAAAATGAACACCTTTTCACTTTCTTTATTGCATTTACATTATTTGGCACTCTCTTGATTGATGTGAATTCATTAAGAGAGTTCAACTCAGCTCTTGTTTTCTTTAAACCAACAGCCCAGAGGCATCTAAACTGATTTATTAACAGCTTTTATGAGGAAGTCCTGCCTTTGTTTCTGTGTGCCCTTATAATGTGGTGGAACAATGATCTTTATTGCAATAAAGTGCTAGAATGCAAAAACCAAATACATTATTTCATGGCTCATCTCAGGGTTTTGAACATTTGAGCAAAGGTTTAAAAAATAAATAAATAAATGGTCAATTAAGTATTTTAGCAACATTTAAATCCAAAATCCTTTTCCACTTATGTTTAAATTTTACTTATTAATTTAGTATGTGCTGAAATCATCACTTTTCCTTTATTCCAAGCTTTGTTGACATTTTCTTAGTTTCTGTTTTCAAGGAAAACCCCTTATTAGTGGCTAAGCAAGAAAAATGTAACACAAAAATGATGGGGAATAATGGTGAATTATCCAAAATCTTCAAATTATTTTTGTTGTCTTGTAGAAAAAAATAATGCATCTTTTTCCACATTGCTTTTTTTTCCCACTTTGTAAAAACACTAAGTTTTAAAACTTTTTCTACAATAAAGTCATAACTTAAATAGCAATTTAGTTTAAACAACTGAATTAAACTATTTCAATGAGTACAAATAGTTTTTAAAACTTGTGTTAATATATTTGGATGTCATATTCCATAGGAAATAAGTTACAGAAGCAATAATGCAGATATAATACAAACATATATATTCTTAAATGTTACATAAATAACATTAAAAAAAAGTCCAAAATGTTTTGTCTAACCTTATCTTAATGCCAATTAAAAATCAGCTTATAAAGAGAAAGTGGAGAGGCAGAATTAGGGTTATTTTTGTCCAGTTTGTCATTTTTCCTTGTAAAGCTCCCTTCATTTGTCTGGTGTTTTAATTACAATGTATCAGAAACCTCAAAAAACTGTTGGTGAATAAAAAAGGCCAATTTCTAAGAAGCTTTGTAACTCCAAAAGAGTTCATACTGATTTAAACTAATCACTGCGAGTGAGATCAATTTGCTGTGGTTTTAAACCAGACACTTTCTGCAAGATCTTGGCAAATTTTTTCTTATGTAGGAGAGTATTTTAGGATAAAACATCCCTGTAGAAATGATTGATGCTTGTTGCTGAGTGTGTAGATCTTTTTCCTGTAACTCCTGGTAAGAAGCTACTGATAAATATCAAACAGGCCAGAAAATGACTACATGGTTCCATTCAGTCTATTATTACTTAGTATGTACTTCTCATTTTAACTTTTTCATGACCTCCCTTTTGCTTGGACATCAAATACAAATCACCGTTTATTGCTTGTCATCTACTGTGCATATTTTTTTTTTTTTTACTACCCAAGAGTTACCCATTTTTGGGTTGAATACACAGACTTTGCTGTTGGTAAAATTTTTGGGCACCACCGTAAACACACAATCGGAAATCACTTGACAGCGATGGACTCCAGCCAGCTCAACACCTCCTGCAGTCCCTGTCCAGAGCGAGCGCTGAGCTCCAGCACAGAGACGGGCTGTGTCGCTGATGCAGTGATGTCGTCCATCCTAAACAGCGATTTCATCTCAGTAGGGCTCATAATGCAAGGTACGTCCCTGAAATGAATGCAAAGACACTAAATCATGCAGACAAACACTTTTGGGAAATTAAGTGGGAAAAAAGTGAGCATCTTAGACACATTATTTAAAAGGTCTTTTGTAGGGATTGATGGAGTCGTACCTCTTGTTGAAGAGAATAAGCACTGAAGCGTTACAGAGAGGTTTAGCTGAGAGCACAGAGAGTAGCTGGATACAAGAGGAAGATACCTGTGCAATATTGGCTGAATCCACCATAAACTAAAAAAAAGGAGCAAAAATTAAAAAGATCTTCAGACCACCAAGAAAATGCAAGAATTAACTCTAACAAGGTTCTAAATAGTGCTTCAAAGTGCAAAAATAAGAAAGAGGAACAAGAAAACAAATGTTGTTGTTGTCAATTTATTGAAAATAACAATTTAAATGAAAAAGAGTGTTCATCAGCTGATCAAAAGTTTAAGAACAAAGCCTTTAAAAGCCAGAGTTTGTAACACAATTCGCATTCACAGGTATTTTCCAATAAGTTATCGTCCTGTCAAGGTCTTCTGTTGGCAAAGGCAAAAAAGCTGAATTTCTTTGAAGGTCCCAGGATTGTTGAGCTGCATCAGCAATGCCTCTTACAACATGCCATCACTGCTGAGGTTGGACGCAGTAAAATGATATATATATATATTTTTTAAAGATCCATAGAGATATGGAACAAAAAAGTCAAATGACAGACTGAGTCGGAGGATCTGAAGAGCTGTCCGGTATCTGCAAGAGAAGGGCTTCAAAAACACATACGGGACATTCAAAAGTGGAAAAAAGTTATCTTCTTTTAAAGACAAAAAATGCAACCTTGATGGTAATCATGGCTTCCAACATTACTGGCATAACAAAAAAAGATCTCATCTGAAATGCTCTCCTTGTAGAGCAGTGGAGGAGGAACCATCATGGTCTGGGGTGCTTTTCCTTCAATGGAACAATGGAGCTCCAGGTTATGCGAGAACGTAAAGAAGATGTTGTAAGGGGCCTCATCTGTGGGGTAATCACAACGCCCACCTGACAAATGACTTTTTTTTTTCAGGAGAAAAATTGGATTATCCTACATGTTCTCCTGGTTTAAATCCAACTGAGAACATGTGGATGCCCTTCATGAAGCCATGTTCACCACAGTGTTTTGTTTGGACCCTTAATTTCTGTTTTGAGGACATAACATGATTGCTTTGTGCTAAGGTTACACACTTTTGATCAGCTGATGAAAACCAACATTCAGTTAAATATTGTTTTATCAAATTGTCTGTTCAAAATGGTTGGCCTCTTTTTCCTATTTCGTTCAAATCTAGCCATGCAAAATGAAAATTGATGCAGTTTCTAAACTAATCTTACGATTTTACAACACTCTTTAACAAAGCTGTGAAATGTCTTACTATAAGAGAAGAGCAATCTTTAAAATAACTGGGCCATATAGGACTCATGCAGCCTCCCAGCTCTCTGACTGTCACCTTCTTCTTTTTCATTGTCAGATCTGTCAGATTGGTTCCCACCTGAAAACATTAAAACAGTCGAGATCAGCCCAACCTGCGCAGTTTTAACGTGACAACTTGATCTGCTAGCTGTGCATACTGTGGGAAGCGTGGCAGGAAGAGAGTCAAACTCCACGGAACCATGAACACTGAACAGTGGAGATCAATCTGTAAGGAAAACTGATAATTCGTCACGTCAGTATAGCGCTTTAAGCTAATTATGCTAGCTATCGAAAACAACTTTTATTAACTGTTTTGTGTATTTTGTTAAAGGATATTCTGTAGACGCTTAATTAGCAAAGTTTTTCCGACTCCAGTCGCTCCAAGAAGTAAACACACATTCGCGTCGCTCATTTCTTTTGATTTTTTTTCTAGCTAATGAAACATTTGGTAACGCATTTTAGCCTCACGATGTACCATGGTGACGCTCACGTGACTTATTCAGAGCACAATGATTGGACAAAAAGCACGTCAATCATCCAATCTGGTTGTTGATTGGTTGATTTTTTTGCTAGTATTTAGTGAACGGAACCAAAACAAGAAGTTAGTTAGCATGTAGCGCACATGAAGGAAGCTGTCCTGCAGCGCCTCCATGAACTTTGATATTTAATGCATTTGTTTTCTTATATTTTATTAGGAAGTCAGACATGGAAGCAAAACTGAAGAAAGAGTTGGGGACGAGCATACTAAAACCGACTGGCCATTCTGGAGGTGGTTGTATCAGCGAGGGCCAAAGCTATGACACTGACACGGGGAGAGTATTTGTGAAGATTAATCACAAGAGTGAGGTATTGTTGATAACGCTACATTTATGTTCGTTATTTTAGTTAAATTTAATTGAAAATTGATTTGCTTATTTGAGGATTTTTTTTAATGTGTTCTAATTCTGGTATGACTAAATGGGATTAGTTCTAGTATTTGCACCCTTTGACTGCTGTTTCCAGAAACATTTTGCAATGACAGCAATTCAATAGTTTGTATTTTTCCTCAACTTGGAAAGCTTTATAGAAGCCAGGGGTGTAACAATTGATTTTTAGCAACGATTCAATTCTTATCACAATTTGTAGCTGCAGATTTAAGTAAAATAAACCTATCAAATTGTATTTTCCATTACCGTTATAACCGATTTATTTCATTTTTAAACCATTTTGGTATATGTTGGATAAATTAACAACTTCCCTCAAACAGATTAATCTGGTTGGGTCATGGTGATATAAATTGATTCATCAATTAAATCGATTACACCCCTAATAAAATCGTGTCACTACATTGGTTTCTAGCTTAGTAACATTTTTCATCCCATCTTTTTCAGGCTAAATTGATGTTTGATGGGGAGATGGCGAGTTTGGAAGCTATTTTTAGGACAGAAACTGTTAAGGTCCCAAAGCCCATAAAGGTGATTGAGCTGGACAGAGGAGGATGCGTGTTTGTAATGGAACATCTGGACATGAAAGGCCTCAACAAGTAAGACATTTTTAATTAAAGATGAGCTGTAGAAATATTTCTGTGACTTTAATTAAAATATCTGTGCAGGTACTCAAAGCAACTTGGAGAGCAGCTGGCAGATCTTCATCTTCACAACAAGACACTACAGGAAAAGCTTAAAAAAGAGCAGCAGACAGTGGGTAAATCACTTTAAAGCAGTTTCACAATAAATTCCAGCCTTGCCTTATCTGCAAAGTCAACACAAAAATCGTATTGTGTATGATGAAATTCAGGGAAAGGAGCTGGTCAATCAGAGGTTGCTGTTGTTGAGAAATTTGGCTTTGACGTAGCTACATGCTGTGGATACCTACCACAGGTAGAAAATATTATATTAACTATCAGCCTGTGTTTTCTAAGTATGCATTAACTGTGCTTTTGACTCCAATTTTTTTTGTCTTCCTTATTTTTTTCCTAGCAAAATGAGTGGCAGAGCGACTGGGTGGCTTTTTACTCTCAGCAGAGGCTGCAGCATCAGCTGAACATGGTGGAGAAGTCTTATGGTGACAGAGAAGCTAGGGAGCTTTGGGCCAATCTACAAGTAAATGTGCATTTGATCTCTCGCAAAATGTTCTCAAATTGCCTCAATGTTCTAACAGTTAATGTGCATTTATTCTGTTTGTTGTTCACAGCTGAAAATTCCTCAGTTTTTCTCTGATATAGAGGTTGTTCCCGCTCTTCTCCATGGAGATCTGTGGGGAGGCAATGTGGCCGAGTGTGCGGAGGGCCCGGTCATCTTTGACCCGGCAACTTTCTACGGGCATTCCGAGTATGAGCTCGGCATCGCTGGAATGTTTGGTGGCTTCAACAAGGCGTTTTACGCTGCTTACCATCAAAAGATTCCTCAAGCTCCAGGATTTGAAAAGAGAAACCAGCTTTACCAACTCTTCCACTATCTAAATCACTGGAACCACTTTGGCGGTGGCTACAGAGGATCCTCAGTGCGGATCATGAAAAATCTACTGAAGTAGCTGCTGTTCCAGTTGCTTATATTTTTGCAGTCTTAACCCCAGCACAGTACAATGCAAATGTTAATAGTTTGGCTTAAACATCTGGAGAATAAAAGATAAAAATTCCAGTATTTTAAATATCACAGCTGAAATGAATAGTTTGATTGATGTTAAATGAGTTAAATTATGTTAAGTGAGTTTAAATGTAAGCTATGAAAAATAGTACAACTCAAACCACAAAATGCCAAGTACACACAAAAAAACTTGATTATATTTCCTTTAAAATGACAACAAAATGTGTCTTGTCTCATTTCATAAAAATACACATTTTCTTTGTTTCTCAGGTGGTAACAAAGTAAAATTGAAGCTTTTGACATTCAAACATACTTGATCTTTATCATTTTCTCCTCAAAAAATTGTTTTAATTAAAACTGATCTTTGTGTTCATCTGCAAGATTGAACGGTATATGTTTCTTAATAGATTGCTGTAATTATAAAGAGTGGAAATATATTTTTTACGATAAAACTAAAATTATGCATCTTAATCAATGTAACAAAAGTAAAAAAATACTGCTGCTATCCAGATCTGTGTAAAGAATGGCACCCTTTGTAATGCAAATGTATAGTTCATCATCCATGCATAAGTAACAACGGATTGTTATATATGCTTACTACTGAAACAGAAATAAACCATGCAATAATTTATTGAAAATAATTAGGATCTTTTTTTACTAGTCTCTTTTTGTAGAAGTTGTGGTTTTTGGAAAATAAGAATAAAGGTACCTGAAGTAAAAGTAAAAAGTAAAGTTTGAAATCTTGGATTAGTGTAAAGCCTGAGTTTCATTGCTCACTCAAAGGCTACCACTAAATCAGCTTCATTCAGTTTCATTTAAAGCTCTGGTGCATGGTGCAGTGGACCGCTACTAAACCTGTCTTCATTGGTTTCTGAGAAGGATAAATACATTTAAAAAATGACCAATGCTTTCACAATTCATACATCAGAGGGCTTAAGGCACTTTTAAAAACTTAATTTTCATTTTATTTTTAGCTTAGATGGTATTCCATGCCCATGTGTACATTAGAAATAAAAATAAAAAAGCTTTACCTTATTTTAGTCCTTAACATCATGTATGTATATGTGGAAAATCCTACCAATGCAGATATTTTTAGTATGAAGTGCGTTATTTATTTTCTTCACGATTTCACCAATTAATTTTTAATGATAGCTTGAATTTTTTAAAATAATTTTCTTAAATGAACGCATATTTTATTGCTTTGCTTTTGCTTTGAGCTATTTCGCTTGCCGTAGCGAGGCGTGGTCCAACAGTTATCTCTAAACAAGCATCCTCTGTTTTGTTGAATGTAAAACATTTTAGGCTAAATTTGCCTAAAATTAGCGTCGTATTTTTTCTGTTTGCACTTTTGAAATATGTGTTAGTCTTAGAGTTTGTGTTTTTGTAATTTCACACCAACTTTCCGGTTCATTCGCTTGGCATGTATGCTAACAACAGCTAGCTAAGTCGTGGCGCAGCACAGAAAACTACTGTTCTCAACTGCAGAAACCTCCTTGAACACAGTATGGCTTTGATGGAGGTCGAGAACGGGGCTTCTTCTGGAGGTGAGGAAGTTGATACAGACATCATAGCAAAGACGTGCGTGTTGGGCGGCTTTAGTGAAGCTAACGAGACGAGAAACATCATCTCTAGTCTGCCTGAAGTCCACGGAGAGCAACGGGCCACCGAGCATGTTACTCAGCGGTTTTTAGGTAAGGTAGCACGGCTAAATAAAATCACATTTTCCTTAAACAAATCATGACACTTCATGAACCATTTGTTCAAACAGTGATAATGAATGGATACCAAGAGCAGCCTCATCTGTTGGATCCACATCTAGGTAAAACCCCACTACTGTAGTTCACCCGTGACGTAAAACATGATTCACCTTTACCTGTTCACTTCCTTTTAGAATGGATGATGAACATGATGCTGGAGTATGTGAGGAGGGAAGACTGCCCTCCTTCACTGCTGCACCTGAGCTTCAAGTTCTTGTACATCATCTGTAAGGTCAGTCCATAGAAACGCAAATCGATATGCAAGTGAAGAAAAAAAACCCCATAAATCACAAGGTTGCACTTTAATATCACTCGTTTTTGTGTGTTAGGTCAGGAGCTATAAAATCTTCATGCAGCTTTTACCTCACGAGGTTTCGGACGTGGAGCCGGTCCTGCAGATGATTTCCAGACAAGATCCCAAAGACTTAGAGGTGAGGCTTTATGATTTCCAGGTTAGGATCTCATTAAATCCACTGAAAGCATAGTCGTAAAATAAAAGTGTAGTTTAAAATTAAAAGTAGGATTTATTCTAAAGCTATACAATTATTTCTTGTTGATGCAGTATCCGTATGTATAATGTATTAGCATAATCAAATAGAGTTTTTTTAAATAAAACAGAAGGACATAAATTCCACAAATTGAGGTATTTTATAATTTATTGGAATATATTCAATAATTGCCACAGTAAACAGACTTTGTTTTTTCATGTTTTATGGCAAATCCCTTTTCTGATAATTTTCTGAGGATAATCAATAAACATATTACAGAATCAGATAGTTGTGACAGTGGCATTAAAACAGCTTGTGTTGACAACAAGCCTAGAGGGAGAGCTTGAACAAATGGTGTGATGGGAGAACGCTAAGTTTAAGGGAGTTTGGGAGACAGTTCCAGTCATTTGCATCAGCAAAATGAAAGGAATTTTGACCAAAGACTGAGCGGACCTCAGGAATGGGAAGTGTAATGGGGTTCTTGGACCTCAGATGGTAGTTGTTAAGAGGACAATGCAGGAAAGGTGTCGCAGTGTCTTCTGTGAATGGGAAGAAGCCAGTTAGTTTATACAGTTCAAAAGGTGCACCAGTGGAGAAACAGACCGCTGAGTAATAGAGAACATCAAGCCGTTTGAGAGCACACTATGGAGGCATTTTATGACAGCCAGTTTATGCATAAAACCAAGTAATTCCAAAGAGTTCACATATTTTTTCCTTCAGCTAAAAAAAGAATAATAATAATAAAAGAAAAAGCTCAATATTTTGGTGTGCTTCCTCCCACTCCATTTCAAGGAACAAACAAACTGTACTTGACTTTATTTGATAATCATTATATTTAATCAATCTAATGTGACATGTCTGTGTACTGTGCATTACTGCAAAAAATCTATTTATGATTATGATTAATTACACTGTCAGGAGGATGGCATCATCATTTAACATAGTTATTTTTTTCTTTTTTTTTTCTAGTCATTGCATTGCTTGATATTAAGGGTGTGCAAAAATATTGATATTGCGATATATTGCAATATTTAGTCCTGCGATTGATTCTCGATGGGTTCTCACCAAGTATCGATCTTTTATTTGTGTTTAAAGAGGCTGTAAAACGTTATATTCGTCGTCCTTTGGTGAGACCTTCCTTTGGAGGTAGAGGGGGGGCCAATGCGTCTGGCAGCTACTTGAATTATTCAATGTTTGTTCTGTTATTTACAGCAGTTTTGCACTAAGTAGTGGGAGTGCTGTTCATGTTTACTATTGTTAACACAGAATTTAACAAATAATTCAATTTCAGTTGGTGTCAGTGCTTATCAAAGACATAGTGTTACTGATTTCCACAAAAGTGTCTATAATAGTTGTTTATTAGGATTGTGTTCAAGCTAAAAAATGAATAGGGATATATTTTTAAAAATCTGTGTTCTTCTATATAATGTCAGTTATTTGAGATTATTTTTTTTTACCAGTTATCACAGTATAGTGATATCATTGATATCCAGTGATTCCCAGCCCTACTTGATATATGGAATGAGTTTTGTATATCTTTTTTTTTTAATTTTTTTTATTGCGGTATTCAATTGTTTTAACGCTTGAAACATAATAAATCAAATAAAAATTCAAGGATTATGTTAGAATAAAGACAAAAATGCTATTATTGTTTCTTTCTCAAGTGTTTTGAAACTTCACTTTTGTTTGAACTCACTTTACAAACCTTAAAAACTTGATAATTCTGTTTTTTTGTGCAAATTAACAACATAAGTGCTCCTGCAAAAAGTAAAAATGATTATATAAGATTGCTTTTCAGTAAAGATAGTAAGTTAATTCTAAATGTTTTAATCATCACTTTCTTGTACATTTAAACAGAAATGAATGTTAATTAAAATCCACTTGACTGCTTCAGTGCTAGAATTCTGGACCTAAACAAGTTTGAATGCTTTTTCTTCCTTTAGTTTCATCATTTGTTTTTTTTATTTTACAGAATGAAGCTTCATCATTTTACTTTCTGTTCCTTTTAGACATGGGAAACTCGTTACATGTTGCTGTTGTGGCTGTCCATGGCCTGCCTCATACCCTTTGACCTTTCCCGGTTGGATGGCCACCTGGAGGCCGCTGGTGGAAAGAAGGAGGAGCTTGTCATGAATCGCATTCTTGCTATCGCAAAGGTCAATTAATCTTTTATTTCCAGTTGAACTTTTCCAGCATGAAAATAACTTAAATTGAGAAAAATTATGTTTAAAAAAATAGTTGGAACGTATTATGCAAGTTAGTTTGTTTTTCATAAGGTTAAAAAAGGGATTTAGTCATATGAACTTGATCTTTATTTTATAAAAAAAAAGATAAATATTGTATTTTGCTTAAATAAATTCTAGTATTTTTAGGGAAAACTGCTTTTTGTTTGTTTTTTTAATGCAAAAACATATTGAGTTTTTGAGTTAAAGTTCCTCCTTTCTTCAGCATATTTCAATAGGTCTTTAAAAAGTTTTTTTTTAAATAAATAATGATAAAATTAATTTTGATTTAAATTTATTTTTAAAAAATTAGCATTGAATCATAAACTTGTCAATCAAAATCAAATAGTTTCAGAATTTTGTTGCTTTTACAATGTATGCTGCAGTTTTTCATTAGATTGTTGTGTTCAAATTAAAATGCGACCGGAGCAATTTGCTTTTTTCAAACTTGGATTATTGATCATTATTTGTTTTTGTGTTTTTCAGTCTTACTTAACTGTGACTGACAGTCCGAGAGACGCTGCATCTGTGCTCATATCAAAGTAAGTATATGGAAATATGTCTTATGTCAGAAATAGGAAATATAGACAGACAGATAAATAGACAGTACTTTATTTGTCACTGTTAAAGTGAAATTTTTAAAAAGTGGTCCATGGTCGGTGCAACGTTCATACCTTAAAACAATAATTTACTGTTAAAATTTACAATTAAATGAATAATAAATAGTACAAAAAGTTCACCAGTAAGTCACGAAAAACAAGAAAAGTTTTTGCACACACACCCAAAAGAAGCTGATTAAGCAACGCTAACAAGAATGTAGTTAATGAAACATGTAACACTTGTTTTAATTTTACTGAAACAGTTTTGCAAGTGTTGCTACAATTCACTTTATCCTGATTTTTTTGTGTATTTTTCTGCAAACAGAAGAAAAGCTTCTTATCTTCTTTAACCCTCATAGTAATTTATTTTTATCTATATTTTTTACGTAGTCTTAAAAAAAATCTAAATCGTGCAGTTCCCTCCCTTAGCCACTAGAGGGGGACATTGCTTTTTTATGCTGATCTGTTCACCTGCTATTCCAAACAACTTGGCTGACTTTTACATGATCCTGCAGGTTTATGACCCGCCCTGATGTGAAGCAGAAATGCCTCGGAGAGTTTTTGGACTGGACTCTCACCATGATATTCCAGAGCAGAGACACCTCAATGAGAGACATGGTGCTGGATGGTGCTCTGCAATCCCTGGTAAAAAGAAAAAAAAAATCCTCTGCTTCGGTTTGTCCTGAACGCCTGTCACTGTAGGTGTTTGAAGGTGTGTGCGGCGCTCTCATAAACCTGTTGAGGGCAACCTGCAAGAGCAGACATGACTGTTAGGTTTCACACAATGCCCTCTGCGGTTTTAGCAGGTGTGTGTGATACACCTGTTGCCTGTGTGGGACCTGTTGCTTCAAGTGGAGTTATGTCAGTGTAATTCACCGCTTTAAGCTAAACGGTTCCCTCAGTGATAAAAGCAGCAGGTTAGACATTTAGGGGCAAATCCAGCATTTCATCTTCATGTTTTATGTATTCGTTTACGACAGATGTCAAAAGTTTTAGGATTTAAAGGCGTTTTTGTGTTTGATTGAAGACCGTCGGATGCAGCCCTCAAGCAAATCCACCCTGTTCATTTGCACTTAAACTGGCCGAACAAGTTCAGAAAAAGCTTCTTTAAGTGGTAAAGTCATAAAACAGAGACTAGGTGTTACCTAGGGGGCTTAAAATTGGCTCTGGGTGTTCTGTCACCAGGGCCAGTTTTCTCCAATTGAGCCTTAAAAAGCAGATATACAGCATGACCTTTTTAGAAGTTATCTACAATCTAAAATGTATATATTTTTACAGGCCAAGCTTTTTAAACATGGAAAACGTGATGATCTCTTACAATATGGTAGGTTTTCTCCTCGTTTTTAGATGAATCTGCACTTCTCATATGTTGGTGATATTGTTGTGATTAACTAATTGTATAAATCTTGGATTTTTTCCGTTTGGCTGCTGGGTTTCATGGTGTTCCAGCTCCTACGGTTCTGCAGTGCCTGGAGCAGAAACGTCTGTCGGAGAGCACCGAGGCCATGCTGCGAAAGCTCAACGTCAAGCTGATCCAGAGGCTCGGACTCACCTTTCTCAAGCCCCGCTTGGCTGCATGGAGGTCAGAATCCAAATGACCCAAAATGTTAAGCAGAAGAATAATCCTTCCACTCAGTGACGGGATGAGCTTCAAATCTGCTTTCAGTCGTGACTCATGCTAAATAAAAATGTATTGAGACATGGCAAGATGGGTCAGGAGCTGCATTTGATGATGTGTGTCTTCAGGTACCAGAGAGGCAACCGCTCCCTCGCAGCCAACCTTTCCATGTCCCATCAGTCTTCAGCCCAAACTCCGGATTCTGAGGAGCAGGAGGAGGACTACGACATTCCTGAGGAGCTGGAGGCTGTGATTGGTCAGTTACTGCCTTTATTTTAGTTTTTAAGGGAATCACAGTGATCAAATCCATCTCTTTGTTTTCACAGAACACCTTCTGGTTGGACTGAAAGATAAAGAAACTATTGTGCGTTGGTCTGCTGCAAAGGGGTGAGGAGGATTTATGCAAGCGACTCCCCAAAAACCTGATCGCAAAGATTCATGTCGACGCTTGTCTGGAAATTCTTTATGTTAAAAGCAAGTCTTCAGAAGGAGTTCATGCTCTGCGAAAATCTATTTGGTCTGATCTTCCAGCATCGGGAGGGTGACGGGGAGGCTTCCCAAGGAGCTGGCAGACGAGGTGGTTGGATCAGTCCTGGACTGCTTCAGGTGAGTTCCTCCTTCAGGCGCTTTGGCTTCAGCCTCTCATCATCATTATATACATCACATTTTTGCCAGTCACATTCGCAGATCTATTAACTCTTTGTGCTTTTCTTCGTCCTCATAAGCTTTCAGGAAACTGACAGTGCTTGGCATGGAGGCTGCCTGGCCTTGGCAGAGCTGGGCAGGAGGGGGCTGCTGCTTCCGTCGCGGCTGAACGACGGTACGTGCTCTTTATATAACACTTCCTAAAGACAAAGGGATTGTTTTTTTATTGCTTTATTCATCAACTTTGTATATAATACAAACATATTCATCTTTTAAATAAGTTTATTTTCATCAAAATGCACCACTTTTATACAGTAAACATTGAGTATATATTGTAATGAAATATTATGGATGTACGTTTTGTATTTTACATATGCAAAGTCCTTTGATACTATCACTCTTCAGCAGCATCGAGGCCTTTTCCTCAGAGCCCGCCCCGGCGTTTTCTCCCCCCTGTTTGTTTTGTGGCGTTTGCTGTCTGCTTGTGCGCCGTGGCTCCTCTTGGCGCCCGTCGCCCTGGTGGCTGACCTGTTGGTCGGAGGAGTGCTCGTCTCCTCTGTGAGATCCTGTGAAGCTGTTTGCGCTTTATTAAAATCATTTGAAGAGGCTGCAGAGCTGGCGGTGGCAAGCTGGCATAGTGCAAGAGCTGCAGTCTGCCTCTGGTCACATGGCTCTTCGTCCTCGCCGTCGTTGGGTTTGTGTGGGGAGTCTGAGGCACTCGGAGTGTGTTCGGGGCTGCTGTGAGAAACCCGAAGACTGAGGTTCAATGGGAGCTCCAATGAGCACTCAGGTTCTGGTCGTTGGTCCTTGGCTCGTGTCGAGAGGTTGAGGGGAGCTGGATTATCGTCTTTGCTGTCTTCATTTTGTTCAGACGAGGCAACAGGACACGGCTCAGAAACGGACTGATGGGCGTATCGGCCGCTCTCTACCAACCTGAAAGAGACAAAGCAAAACAGAAAGTTAAAGAAAGTCCCCTACTGTTAAAAAAAAAAAAAAACTAAATCTGTAGATGAGGCTCACCATCTGTCTGTAGGCTGAGCTCTCAATTGAAGCAAACTTTCTGCCGACTCGTCTTGTCTGGAGTCTCTCTTCATCGCTTCCACGCTTGTGTTTCTGTGCAGGAGGGTGGTCTGGGGGTTCGCTTTGGGCTTCTGTGCATCTCTCTGAAAGATGTTTGCTTGACTCGGTTTATCAGGGGACCCCAAAGCCGAGTAACCCTCGATGGGGCTCAGCCTGGGAGCTTTGACCCCACTTTGGCGGTCCTCGTCCTTTGCAGAACCGAGGGGAGGGTTGTGACTTGGATAAGAATGCATGTAGTACTCGTAATTCTTATTGGCGAGCGTTTGGCCGTAATAATCCAAAGAAAGGTATCCGGGTGGTGGAATCGGCATGGGAAGGTCGTGGGGTCTGTATAGGTTGTAGTGCAGGGCGGGCGTGGAGGGCAGATTGTAATATCTGTACTGGTAAGGCGGGAAAGGGGAGGAATGCGGCGGGACAATTGGTGGTTGTCTTTGGGGGTCTAAAAACTCTGGCTGTATGGGAGCAGAGCTGGGGTTATTGGCGTGGGGTGTTCCTGGGACGCAGTAGGACTCATAGATTCGATCTCTCAGCGTATAGGATGGATATTCATGAGCCACGAGGGAAGTTAGCGGCTTCAGGGCGATTGTTGGGGGAATTCTGTCCCAAGGAAAGGTGTGGTAGCCGATGGCTGGACTTTGTGGGTCCTTTGTCTGCTGGGCTGGTATCTTTGAAGCCTCTGCTCCATCACATTTGGGCGTGACCGGGGAAAAGGCGGATTGGCGTGGCAACTCCTTCGTCTCGTCGTTCTCTGACTCTGTACTTGGTTTTGTTCCCCTCTGGCCGTTCTTAATAACTGGACTTTCATGTTCGACGTCGAGTTCTTCCACACTATCTCTGCCGTCTTCCCTGCTCTCCTCTTCTTCTACCTTCTCCTGCTTTTTGTTCTGATCCGCCTCCGCCATGTCCGGACCTTCCTTGGGTTTTGTGTGAACTTCCTTTGACATAGTCTTGATCTGCCGGCTTGTTTGCCCGTTTTTCTGCGACATCAGGGAGATGGAGTTTTTGCACAAGTTGTACTTCATGTGGTTGAAGAGGTGGGACTTTTCGTTGCAGGTGAAGGGACACTGGAAGCACTGGTACTTGAAGGGCTTCCCGGGCGGTCGGGGAATGTAGTGCGGCCTTTTTGGTTTCCGTTCCTGTGAAACGTCCATCTTGATTCAAGTTGTCTGTGAACAAAACAAGGCACACACTGAAGTTAAAGAGCTTTCTTTTTACACACGACCCCAAGTTGTTCAGAGTCTAGTCTGTGAACTCTTGCATTGTTTGTTCATGCCTCTCTCTGGGCTGTCAGTCAAGAAATGAGCCTGATGAAGTTGTTTAGAGTTGCTTGACTGGTTCAGGTGGAGAGCTATTGTCATTGGATGGTTCTCCTCTGCGTTTCCCTTGCTGCTCAGAAATCTGTACTAAACACTGCACCCTCAGGCTAATGTATTTCCGTGTCTGTTAGTTCACTAAAAACTGATCAAATGGCAACAAAATCCTAAAAATAAAATCAAGTTGATATAAGGGTTTGTGTTTAACCGTGGATTAGCGGCGGTGGCTGGCACACGCCTCCGCTCAGCCCTCTCTGTTCACCCGACAGCTCCTTTTTGTATCGTTTTAATCTTCAGCTCCATAACGGCAAATTAACCGCAAACCCACCAGGCCCAAACATCAGCCGTTCAGACCTGGGGGACATGCAGAGACTTGCTTCCTGCCGTCGCTTTACTAAGCAGCGCTGCCGGCGTGGGAACTAGCAGCCACCTGCTTCCCATGACTACACCTGTGGGATACAGTCATCACTTGATGGGCTACGCTCGCTTTACAGAAACAAAACGCTAATACTTTTTAACCGAAACGATGTGAGTGCACTTATTCTAAGATACCGTGAAGGGAAAATTCTCTTGAAATGAAACCTGCCCTGAAGTTAGGACTGGAGCATTGCAAGCAAAGGCATTGAGGAACCTGCTTGTCGTGCACTGTCGCAAGAAGTTGTCACTCAAGTTTCAACTGGAGCAAAGACACTCCCTTCGTAAGAACTGAATTCTTTTTAAAATCTAGCTCATATGTTTGCTTTCTTTTTAAAATTTAGTTAAGGATACCTAAAATCTCAAATGAGGTTTTGAATTTATTCTACTTTTTTTTAAGAGTCCCCTAAACTAATATAACATTTCTGCGTAGTTCAGGAGAAAACATTTTTGTTTGGAAGTTATTTAACAGTTTTTTATTTTTTCATCAGTCTCAGTGAAAGCTGACTTTATTAATAAATAAGAAACGTATATATTTACATCCCACCTTAAATGCACATTAATTTTACAGTCAACTATCTGTAAAGATTTTTTTTTCTTAATAAGATGAGATCATTAAACAAAGACGATAGTTTTTACCTAGATGCAGCAGTGCGTTCTCCCGAGTTCAGCGCCAATGAAGACTCTGCTCCACAGCTCACATCCAGCATCGGTCTCCGGTCGGGATGCGTGCTCCCCGTCAATGTGGCTGATGGAGAATGTGTGTGATACGAGTTGTCAGTTCAGTTTTCCCCTCTAAGGTGTGACAGATTGGGTGGAGCTTCATGCCCAAAACCGCAGGGCCCTCAGGCAACAGTGATGTACCTGACATTAGTCAAGCCTGGAGCAATGATTTAAATGAGGGAAGCTGGGGGGTATCGGACTCTGTGTGGCTCAAATCTTCCTCTTTTTGTAGAAAACGGCTACTTTGTTTGCATAAAGCTGGTAAAGTGAAGTCCGGCGGCAAACTGACTTGTTTCTAACCAATTTTTTAATAACATTTTTTGCACTTTTTATGTAATATTTTCTTTATAATAGAGGAAAAGTCATAAACAGAGCTCTTAAATAGAAGTGTATTAGATATGTTTTAAAAACTGGTGGATTCTGCAACTACAGGTTGTTTTTGACATTTCTTTCTTTTAAAAATACACATTTATGTTGTGTAATTGCAGTTGTGCCTCTTATTGTGAAGTCCCTGACCTACGACGAAAAGAGAGGAGCGTGCAGCGTTGGATCCAATGTGCGTGACGCCGCCTGCTACGTGTGCTGGTCCTTCGCCCGCGCCTACGAACCCAAGGAGCTGGAGCCTTTTGTCAGTCAGATCGCAAGGTAGCCCCCTTCTTTCTTATGTTACAAACTTCAACATTTGACAAAGTGTTTTATTATGTTTATTAGGTATGTTAATATGAAGGGATTTTTTTGTGTCATTTTTGTGAGTGAATTCGCCTTTTAAGGGGCTTCAGCCTGTTGGTAAAAATGTTTAAATAAATTTAAAAAAAGGAAAATCAAAAGTGGGCAAAATGTTATACCACACCTTATACAAATGTATTATGCGTGTTTGTTTGAATTTTTAGCTGAAAAGAAGCCAAAAAATAAAGGAATTTCTCTTGAAAACATTTTTGCAAAGCATTCTGGTTCTTCTGCTTTTTGGACATAAGCACATGGGACCATACTTCCCATGTGAGATACAAAAAGGTGTGTTTTTAGTAGGGTTTCTGTCTCAGTAGATGTAGCTCAGTAACTAAAACATTCAGTAACTCAATAACTAATCTAGTTACTGACCTTCACACCGTATTGTCTGTCTTATTTAATGACAAACTGTAAAATTAAAAACTAAAAAAGTAAAATATTATGGTTCTAAAATGTTTTTTTTAAGCATTAGAGGCTGATTAAAAAATTAAACAATCAGGTGTTTCCAATCAAGCTACTTAACTAATTAACCTGCATTAATTTGTGAACAACAATCACATTTAGCCCAGATCTGCTGGTTCTATTCAAATGACAAGAATTATATAGCTGGAGCAAAAAAAACTGTTTTTCTTTAATTAATTGCACTATATGTATTTTATTTATTCCTAAAGATTTTGTTTTTCACCCCTTATATAAAAAATAAGTAATTTTTTTGCTTTCTAGTTGTACGTAATACTATATTGGAGTTCAAACTGTAATCCAAGTTGTTTCTGTAAATATAAAACAACTGAGTTGTTCTTATAGTTTTCTAAGTAAGACATAAAAACCCATAAATAGACAAAAAACAAAAGCTTTTACCTTTGAACTCATGAATTTGGTAATAAATATACATTTCAGTGTTGCTTTTGTTCATCAATGTCCTTCTGAGAGCTTCGATTGTATTTCTGATGTGTACTTAAGTCGTCATAGATGAGAAACTGTTCTCAACCAGCCCACCTAAATAATTTAGATGTAGCCAGGGACACGGATGGAGATGCGTTTTGCCTCCTCCACCCACCAGCAGCGGTCACGGCCGGTGCAGCAAATGCTGCTCGTATAAAGATCCTCTTGACTTGGCTCAAACTGCAGCCTGGGGAGTTAGCGGTAAGGATGTACATAGTTTTTGCTCCACTGCGTCTGTATTTTGAAACCTCAGTAATTTAAAAAAAGTGACATGTGGCGTGCGTTAATAATCCCTCCAGCTAAGACTTGATAATTAGAGCTTATCTATTTTTCTACGTTTAAAGATTCAGGTTTCTAGCTTGTCTTGAAAACAATCTGCGGTACATAAAGAAGTGAACACAATATAAACATTTTGATTTTAATTGGAAATGTTTAAGAGTGCGGCTGATTGTGGGTAAGCTCTCATTGATATATTTCAGAGACACAGCACAGTTTGCCTCTAAGCTGTATTTTACAGCGTGAAACCAGTTTTTGTCACATGGATGCCCCAGAGCCTTCCCTGCTGGTTTGTGCTTTTCAGTACATGTTGATACAAGAAGGAAAATTGGGCAATTGATCTCATTTTCATACCGCCATTCTGTCATTAACAAAAAGGAGCAAACAGATCATCAAAATATATATTTTTGACCTTGTCAATATTGAAGAAATGCCTTTTTAAACTTTAAGCACATTTAGGAGGTATTAATCCTGTTAATTTGCTGGTTGGAAAGCAAAAATGAAAGTTGATTGATGCAGATTTCGCATTTGTTCAAGCAGAAGTCGTACCTTCAGAACCATCTTTAAAACTAAAGCTGCAACCGGGGATGTGCAGCCTCGTGCAGAGCAGAGTGCTCCCTTTTTGTCAACAGTAACTGTTTATAATCATGCATCTTTTTTTTTTTTTCCCCTGCTCCCTCTTGGCTTGCAAGTTTGGACCTGTGTCCTGTGACTGTGCAGACCAGCTCTGCAGCATCAGTTTTAACTCTCCTTGCAAATCATCTTCGGTTTTTAAGGACAACACCCTCCCTCCCGTCTCCCTCGTCCCTGGGATTGCCAGGTTTCGCCTTCTGTTGTAGGTTTCGGTCGCCGTTTGGCAGCGGCGTTGGGACAAGCTGGTTCCTGCTCTCATTCATCACAGTTTGATGACATTAACAGAAAGTTGAAGCTGGGAGGGGGAGCATGCAATGCGGCAACAGTTGCTTTTTAGCTGAATGTCGTAAAATGAGATTATTTTGTTGTTTTTTTCAAGTAGAAGATAATCGGGGAAAACAAATGAGATTATAAATGAGGCGGTTTCTTACCTCGCCTGAACTGCAATAACTTGTAGAGAAGCGAATAAAGAGAAAACACTTTACTAATGATTTGTTGATCATTATTTTAATGTTTTATATCACTTTTCCTTCTGCAGTACGTTGCTGATCACCACTGTGTTCGATCGGAACATCAACTGTCGCAGAGCTGCTTCCGTGAGTTCCCCCTTATTCCTGAACTAAACACATACAGGTAAATGACCAAAGTTACACTTTTTGTCTTTTATTTTTTGTTCCAGGCTGCCTTCCAGGAGAATGTCGGCAGACAGGTTTGTGACCGAATCCGAACGCTGCGATTACCAGAAACTGCCCCGATTTGACCCGCATCTGTAGGCAGATATACATGTCAGGTTTAAACTTGCCTCTTTGCCCCAAACCTTCAAAGAAAATGACACATCACTGTCGGTATCATGGATTAGCAAACAGTGACATTTGCCAAAAAGCTTTCAGTCACAACTCCTTTAAATTCTGTCCAAAGTGATTCTTTTCAGTAAAAAAAAAAAAAAAAAAAAGAATCTTAGTATTAATGTCATTTTTTTTATCTCAATAGGGAACATTTCCACATGGGATTGACATTGTAACTGCTGCAGATTACTTTGCTGTTGGAAATCTCAACAACTGTTATCTAAAGATCAGGTAAGAGTCCATTTACTTTCACTAACTAAAAGCCCCACCTCAGAAAATCCCCCCAAATTTTAAAAGCTTCCAGTAATTTTTTTTTATTTTGTGCGTGGTCCGTTTTTGCCTTCTGGGAGACGCCTGTGACATTTCCAATCATGAAGGAACTTGCTGGTTATATAAAAGTACCTTTCCAGGGGTGTGATTGATTGATTGGGAGCAGCTCTCCATTTGATGAACTTATAATCTTTAGTGCCGCTCTGAAATTGTCGCCAGGCATGTCACCACAAAAAAGCGAAAGAAAAAAATGACAGCGAGTGACTGAAGACTTTAGCCTCGGGGCATGAATGAATGCATAGCTCCACGTACCAGGAAAACACAATGTTCACATCCCCAACACTTAAGTTTTTTGCATTTTTATTTAAGTGGTTAAAGCCTGAGACTTTTTGTTGTTTTCAAAGTGTCTTTATAGCTGGTTTCCCAGAATACACCAAGTGCATGATAGACCACCTAACGGCCATGAAGATCAATCACTGGGATTGGTGAGTTCTGTTTGGTACAGCACACCTAGTACAAAGAGTTTGCTTTTTACTCCGGTTTTTGTTGTTTCGCAGCGCGATCCGAGAGCTCGCCACTAAAGCACTCCACAACCTGACGCCTCAGGCGCCTGATTATATGGCATCCACAGGTAAACAATGTCACTTTACCTGTTGCCCAAGACAACTTTCAATTAGGACTTCTTTTTTGTTGCTTTGTTGCTCTAACCTCGCGAGTTGCCTTTCTGACCTCCTCCTTCCGCGTTATTCAGTTCTGCCACAGCTGCTGAAAATGGCGGTGGGCATGGACCTCCACAGTCGCCACGGGGCCATCCTGGCATGTGGAGAGATCGCTCACGCTCTGTACAAAGTGGGCCTTCAGACCAACAGGTACTCCCACATGATCCACGGAGCCGATCCTTCTTAAAACTTGTAGTGGCAGGTTTATACTTCGAAGTGATCCGCTATCGCATCAACCGCGTCCCTGCCGCAAGCTAGGTCAAGGTTGGCCGGTTCCATAATAAGCAAGAGTCATCCTTACAAAATAAAACAAACAGCGTAACACGTGAGTGAAGGAAGCATGACGAAGATCATGTCTGATTATTCATGCCCCTTTACCGAAACACAATACACAACAGCCCACAATCTTTGAGATATTTTTTCATATGTACATATATAAAGCAAATTTTTTATATTTAAAGTTTCTCTGAAGATGCTTACATCTATTTAAATATATTTGTGGATAATTAATGCTTGAAAAAAATAAAAGGTTGATGGAACATCAGATTTCTTCTTTTTTTGTTTTTCTAAAGCCTCAACATACCAAATAACTACACTTAAAATAAAAAAAAGTTGAATTTTAAATTATTTGCCACCTGCTCCATATCTTAATTGAATATAGTAAAGGTTATAATTGCATTAGAAAGTAATTTTGCTGTGAAAATTTCTTTTTTTAAATTTATCTTGAAAGAAGTAAGAAGGAAAGAATGTCTAATCTAGGTGGTGGGCAAGATCAAAATAAAAATTAAAGGATATTTTCATCCACATTCCATGTTGTCTCCATCTCTTATGAGGTGGATTACAGTTTGCTTTGCGTTTACGTCCTCTAATCCCTAAAAAAAAGCATGGGTTAAATGGTGCCATTGCACCACGGGCATGAAACCCCAATCATGGATGATGTCATCAGCTCGTTTCGCTTTTCGCAGTGACCAATGCAACCTGATTTATTGCGTATTGCTTTGACGTATAAACCAGAACTGACTGGAGATAATTTTACTTTTTATTTTGTGCCTCCAAAATAAGAGCCTTTCCTCACATTTTGTTTTTGATTCGTCCTCTAGATCTATATTGGACGTCATTTCACCGGAATGTGTTGAAGAATTAAAAAACATTCATTTCAAGGTAAGTCTAGATAAAGCTGAAAGCAAATGTCTTTGTCTGAATGGACAATATCAAAATATCTTTGCTCAAAGACTCAAATATGTTTACTTTCAGCTAAATGAAAGAAAACAATACAGGTAAGCAGAAAGCATGTAAACAGTTTGAATAAAGAATTTACTTTTGGTCATAAATGATGCCTTTGGTTTTGTGTAGGGGTTTTGGTGGTGCACTGATGAGACCAGCAAGTGAGTTTAAACTTGTAAATAAAAAATGGATGAAAAGATTTTAGTTTATTTGTATAATAAACATTTTTTTTAATAAAATTGATGACTAATCTGTTGTTTTCCCACCACAGTTTGCAGTCTGATAGAAAAGCTGTCCCTGTCCAAGTTGCCCTTGAAGAACGACCCTGTCCTGAGTGAGATTTATGTTTTAATCTGATGTTATCTATCGTTTTTATGATGTAAAATGTGGATTCAAGCTGAAGGTTGTGAATGTTTTATAGCTGGCTGGCAGTGGGTGATCGATGACACCTTACAGACTCTTCATTTGATCTCCAGTGGAGATGCAGATGACATTATCGTGAGTTTTATTTTCATAATCATTGTTAAAGGCTAGAATGTTTCCATTTTGATTTGACAGTAATGATCGCTGTAACCCTTTTGCATTCTGAAGAACAGTAAAACATTTTTTTGTGTTGAATTCTTTGTGCGCAGGCTGCTGTTGTTTCTGCCTTAGCGGCTTTATGCGAGGAGTACTACCAGGATGAAACGGGCCAAGTAGACTCTCAAATGCAAGGTGGGGTTGTTTTTTTTAAATTTTTTAAAACTTTTTTTGTCTTTTTATGCCACTAAATTCTATCTGCCTGCTCCTGCTCAGATGTTTTGGTGTCGCGCTACATTGAAGGACTGAAGAGTCCTCAGATCCCCACTCGGTGCGGCTCTGCCCGCGCCCTCGGCTGTCTTCCCAGAGTCATGATCCAAGGCAAACTCAATCAAGTAAGTTTGGTATTTATATATATTTTAATATTTATGATCTCACTACCTTGTATCTCAAGTGTTTTTTCTTTTCTGTATGGTTTGTTAGATCCTCAAAGGGCTTGAGCAGATGTGCTCCATCACCCAGGAAGAGGGGAGTTTCACTGAAGCCAGGAGAGATGCAGTCAGAGTGATTGCTCAGTGAGTCTTTTCTTTTTTTCCCGTCTTCCTATTCTTCTCCTAAATCTAGGGTCTGGTAGTTTGCGCAACAATGGTCTGCTTTTTTTTGTCCCTTCTTCTTAAAGTTCTCGCTGAAACACGTAGCTCCTTACAAGTAATGCTAAAATAAACATGATCTGACTCTACCTGCAGGACCTGTACGGCGTGTCTGTTCTTATTTCTGACTTTTGATTTTCATTTTTCAGTTCTTTGCTTGCGGTGCAGTTTTATGCCGTGACCTTTTGTGTCTTCAGGGTGTGCGAGAAGGCCGGCGTTTGTGCCCAAGGGCGACCCGACTCTGTGCTGTGCCATGAGAATGCGGCGCAGGTTTTCGGCGTTCTGCTCCACTGTCTCAATGACTACACCATGAGCAGCAGAGGAGATGTGGGGGCCTGGTGAGGATTTGACACAAAAATATATACACACAATGCACACATGCTGAGTTAATCTGCCGCTGGCTTCAGGATTGGTCCCTCGCTTCAGGCCTCCAGTGTCTGTTCTGACCCTCCGCATAGGCGTGGAGCGCAAATGTTCACCTCACTCGTAGCTTCAGGCCACGCTTACGGACTCGCCAGGAATGTCACCGGGCTCGTCACTTGTCCTGGCAACAGGGGATGGGCCGCTTCTTAAACGCTGTCTAGGAACCTTCCCTTCATTCTAACGTTGATTTATTTTCCCCTTCATCCCTCGATTGGGCTTTTGAGCTCCTGCCAGACCCACATACACAAAAATACAGTATTATCTGTTAACAAGAATCTTACATACATATGATGCACGTGTCATGATACAGTACATATAAAAGATAGTACCAAACAATATTTCACTTTTTTTTAACTATGAAGAGAAGAGTTATCTTAATATTAATATTTTTTTTTTCAAAAGTAAAATTCATGGCGCTTTTCTTGTGGTATTTTAGGAGAATTTTAAAACCAAAGTTAATCTGAACTACATGATTGCTTTTAAATAATAAATATATATTGTCTTGGCAGTATTTAAATTGATACAAGTATTAAAATAAATAAAGTATTGCGATACTTCACGGAATTTATATTTTCCATTTTCACTCCTTGAATTAACTATTAGTTGCCAGGGTTAAACATTTAAAAACGCTTCAGAAACATTTTATTGCAATTTCTAAACTCTTCGGCAGGGTGAGAGAAGCAGCGATGACCAGTCTGATGGAGCTGAGCGTGCTCGTGGCGAGCAGCGCTCCTGATGTTCTTGTCCCGAAGCTGTGAGTTTGCCTTTTTGGTGTTCTAAATACCCCAAAAAGATTAAGTAGTTGGCACACAGCAGCAGTATGTCCTCCATGCTTCTGTTTGCAGGGTGAGCTCTATGATGTGCGGCTTAGCCCAGCAGGCGGCGGAGAAGATCGACCGCTACAGAGCCCACGCCAGCAACATCTTCCTGCGCCTTCTGCACAGCGCTGAGCCTGCAATACCCCACATACCCCACAGAGAGGAGCTGTTGCACATCTTTCCTGCGTGAGTCACTGCACACCATCTCTAGGTGTCATCAGCTGTTACAGAACTAACATTTGAAAGATAAACTTGATGTTTGCATGGTAAATAAGACGAACTTTGATCTCATCTCTGACCTCCTTTTCAGTGAGAGCGTGACCAGTGTGAACTGGAAAGCCCCATCACAATCCTTCAAGCACATCACGCAGCTGCTGGGTTTGCCGGAGTATCAGTACCACACCCTGCTGGGCCTCTCTGCGTCTGTGGGAGGGATCACAGAGTCCACTGTAAGTGAAAAAGCAGGATATTGGCAAATCACAAAGTGATGCACTAAAGTCCAATAAGTTTGATATTAAAAAAAAAAACTAACATTTTTTTTCCAAGATCATTTCCCAAAGTCATTACATGAAACAACAACTGTGGTTTTCACCCAAATATCATCTAAACATTTGCATCTTCCATAAAATAATACACTTTTTGGTTTTCTGGTTTTATAATTTCCATGAAAGTTCATTTTTGAATAATTATCTTTGTACAGGTGTTTCTCAAAGCTAAGTAAATACTTTCCCTGATTCTCCTCCTGACCAGAAGGAGGGGCTATGTGATAGCATTTGGCAAAATCTCTGACACTTGTAAAATAAATGCCCTTAAGAACTTATTTTTAACTCTGCTCGCTTACATATGTTGTAAATAAAATACTTTTTAAGCGAGCGGTGAGGCCATAAAAGTTTTACTAATCTGTCAACTGAGGTCTTAAATACGATGCCCAAGAGACGACTTCACTTGTGTTTTCATCTCTGGCTCCCGTAAACCTCTTTCTGCCACAGATGCATCCTGAGAGACCAGAGGTACCGATATGTTTGTGCAGGGTTACAGTTGGGGAGCCGAGCCAAGACTGCAGCAGTTCTTGGGCCAAAAGTTAGATTCTCACACCACAGGCACAGATTCACGCAAGCCAGTAAGGAGCGGAGCGTCCACCAACCTGCCAGGGGTTGCATTGACATTGATCATGTAATCCAGCTGAAGCCAAACGGCAGAAACGCTTGGACCACTAGGGAGAAAATTCACTTTAAGATGTTTTTTTTCTTCTTAACTTGATTTTCAGTTATTTCTTATTCCCAGAGACACACAGAAACTAAAGTTTAACTCAAATATATGAAAAAAAAAAACTGAAACTTGGTAATTTTACAAATTCTTTTCACAGCACCCTACTTTTAAAATAACAAAGTTTATTTTTATGTATTTTTCCACTATACCCACACTCACAGCGAGCCTGCATGAAGAAATATCATCTGCTCTGAATTTCTAAATTTAGGCAGAGGCCGAGACAAACCGATTTTGATATTTTCTACAACGATTCACAAAGAATCCTTACATCCTTACCTTTGGGTGTTCGTTTGCATTCATATTGCTCTTATTCTGCTCTCTCATGTCTCCATCTAGGTACACTTTTCCTCCCAATCATTATTTGACTTTTTGAAAAGAATTCAAAGTGACAGTGAAGCTCTGGGACGGTTTGGAGAAACGCTGCTGAGAATCTTCCGAGACAATCTCCGCAACGACAGGTGTTCTATTGAGCATTTCCTTTGTGCATTCTCTCATTCTGTCGTAAAATGTATTTCTGTTTTTTGTCTTTTTTTAGGGTTTCTGTTCCTTTGCTGAAGATGCTCAATCAGTTACTCAGTAACAGCTGCTTTGAAATTTTCACCACACAAGAGAAGTAAGTAATCTGATGCCTTTTTTGTAAAATAAATAAATAAATATGTGTTGGATTGAATATTTCTCTCTGTCTTTTTGAAGTCATCAGTTCTGTGTGGATCTTCTGGATCTCTGCAAAGAGTTCAGGAAGTCCAAGGACATTTCCAAGCTGTCCGCCTGCGTCTCTGTGTAAGTTTCCATCTGAAAGATAACTTCATGCGACGCCAATGCAAAATGACACCCCGGCCTGGAGTTGACAGCGCTGCCATGTGTTTCTCAGTTTCTGTGGGCTGATCCAGTTCCAGGGAACAGTGAGGAAGAAGGTTTTGTCCCAGCTGCTGCTGCTGCTCTGCCATCCGTTCCCTGTGGTGAGCACATAGCCGAGAAATGCTCTCCTAATCCCCGTCATGTGTAGAAACCACTGACGGCCACTGATTTGCACAAACAAGATGTTTTGTTTTTTTTAGGAAAGCTAAAGTCATTGTTCAGATTTTCTCGGTAGCTGTTGGTTCAGCTTTTCCTCTGTGCAGATCAGGAAAACCACAGCGAGTCAGATGTACGAGATGCTGCTGACGTACGATGACGTCATCGATGCAGAAATTCTGGATGACGTTATGACCTGTTTAAGTGACACTAACTGGTTCGTATATTCTTTTTGAATATTTTTAGTACATGTTTTCCATATTGACTTGTTTAATATTTACTCCAGGGAGAGCGACCTCGCCACAGTGCGGACGCACAGGAATCAGCTTTGTGATTGGCTAGAAGTTCCCAAGCCACAGCTGGTTGCTAAGGTAACAGTTTATCATTATTAGGGTAAACAGCTGTGCAGGCAGGAGCAAAAAACGTAAAGAATTGTGCTTAATGTCCGTGTTGAGTTGACCCCAAACCGCGCTCTTTAATCAACAGGCCGCCGTCCAGGCTTCCTGATTACCGTGGCTGTTCCAACCAGTGTCAACTAAAGAAGAAGGTTTGGAGATAATTATGAACGAACCCAGCCTTTTTTCATCTTTTTTTTTTTTTTTTATCCAGTTCGCTCAGAGAATTTCATGACTTAAAAAAAATATTAAACTAATAAATGATCTTAGTTTTTTCTTTTTGAGTCACATTTAGTATAAAACAACCTTGAACTGGCTGGAGTTCGAGGACCAAAAGCGACCGGTTTAAACAGAGCCTGTTGTGTCACAGTTGCTCATTAGAGGCCGATAGTGGCCACATTGTGGCCGTCAGCTTTCTTAACAAAGATGCAATTGTTGCATTGTGCCAGACTTCGTTGTTTCTGATGGTAAGTCATCGACTGCAGAAACTCCCAGAGCCTGTAATCACTATATTACATTTTCTGCTGTGTGTAATGCAGTTATTGTAATATGATTCATAAAACCTAATTTGTCCTCCTCCGTGGAAACTTGACATGTATTTTGACCCCAATAAAATGAGCCAAATCTGCTGTCATATCATGTGTTTGCTCTGTGCAAAGAACTAAAGCTTTCCAAAAAGCAGCGTTTATCCATTTTTACTCACTTTTACTCACTTCTTTAATGTGAACATTGCAGCAATATGTCACTTTTGCAGTTGTTTTACAATTTTCATCAGCCGGTTTTGTTTAAAATCTCCAAATATTTATCTTCAAATAACCGGGTCATTATAAGTGTAGCCTCACTCACAGTCTCACTGCATGGGTGTTTTAAGTCTGGGTTGCCCTGCATTGCTGCAGCCCATAATTCTACTTTAATTAATTTGCAGCCTTGTAGAAATTCCTGCAGATGCTAATGAAAGAAATGGTGTGTTTGTCTGTAAAACAGGCAGGGCACAGAGGAATGCTAATAATTCCAAAAAGGCTTACAGTCTGCCGGCTGTATCCATGGCGATTCTCCACATACAATGGTGGCTTTTTTAGAATAGAGTGGGGGGGGTTTGCTCCCGTTGACTGGGTTTGGTTTGATATAAGGAAAGAGCTTCCTTACGTTTTCCACTCTCCTGGTCATTATGAGATAAAGTGCTATCCGTTTACCTGACTCTAGTTATGAAGATGTAATGATTGTTTTGGGAAAGACTCTGGCTTTGCTGCATTTACTTAAAACACACATAGTTTTATTCTAAACACTGAGCCCGGTATCTCTGCAAGATTATTGCAGCTTTGCCCCAACAAACGGTAGATTACAGAACTCGCAAAGCAAATGATTTTGATTATAGTCCATGTTTGCTGTGTGCGTCACGCCGCAGGGCCTGCAGGAGGACAGTGAGTGTTTGTGCAGCGCCGTAAATAAAATCATACCCTTTCCCAAAACTTTTTATTTTTTATTTTTTTTTTTAAAATTGCATAGAGAAAACTGTGTTTGCAATTTGCCCCGTGATCTGGTGATTGCTATCAACACGCATGCAATCAAAATCACTTCCCCTTTTGCAATCAATGCTTAAACTCGGCCAACAGCTGCCTGCAGGATAACCTCTTGTTTATTCATATAATCACTTTCTCTGCTCAGTTTAAATGAGCTGATGCTCAGAATGCCACAATGTTAACACAACATGGAAGCATCCATAATTTAATAATACGCCAAACCAATGCTTATGACTCACTAACCACGTGAAAGTTATAATTTACTCCTAATATTTAAACCTAATTATCTTTATAAAAATGTATTCGCTTTAAGACTTCCTTTCACACCTGGTGGAGGAGTAACAACTAAACCACCCGCTGGTTTTTAGCTTCATTAGTGGAGCTCAAGTCTTAATTGCCCTGAATTTATGGGGCGGTGGTCCTGCAGAGCTGTTGTAAAGACTCGATTGTCTTTTCAATGCAGGGATTTCTTTAACCGCCCGTCCAGATGGACCTGAACAGTTTTTACGTTGATCCGACTCTGTGGAAATATTGATTTACTTAAGATTTCAACATTTAGGAAAAAAAACATGTTTCATATCCAAACATCTGCATACAATTAGCAAAGTGCTTAAGCAGAGGCTTGAAAAGAACAAACTGCATAGCATCTGAGGATCAACATGAAAACTTCAAGATGATACAGAAGCTGAGGTGAAGAGGAAAAAGAGACTGTAATTATGTGACTGATAGAAATAGCAAATACGCAATAATTATATGATCGATAGAAATAGCAATAAATGCTGTAATTATGAATATGACAGCTGATGTGGTCTCCCTCCAGGAAACCGCCATCTTTATACGTTTCCAAAAAGCCATAATCAGGAGCACACCAGGCATGCGCTCACTGCTGAGGAAATTGCCATGTTGAATGGAATTATAGTCATTTGGGATTGGGGCAGCTGTACAAGTTTGGGAATGTGGGTTAATTGCTAACCCTGTGCCCTTTTATAAACCGCAGGTTAATGGTCGGTGTATTTTTATATCAAGAAATCAGACACGAGCGCTCCAGGTACTCGATTGATTGATTTATTTAAAACTTTATTATTGTATTTCCTCCTGAATAGAAAATAACATTTATTAATTTGATTAAACTGTAATCTCTGATTAAAATGTAATTGTTTTCTTTAATTCTCAGAAAATTCATTTTTCTCCAAGTTAGCCATCCTTGACTGTAAGCTTTGAATTTCCAATTATGACAGAGTACTGACAGCTGATTCTTTAGCTCCTCCCACATTCCTTTGCTACTTATTCAATGTCTGAGCATACACCTGTGTTCTGTCTGTATGCAGACTTATGGGTAGTACGATGAAGTATGGGAGGGAACATGGAAGGAACTTTTAGCTTTAAATCTGTAATGTTTTCTGCTTTTTATGTCAATAAAAATCATTCCTGGATAAATTTCTCTGTCAGATAACAATATATTTTCATTTAGAGAAACGTCCCCCCCCACCCTTTTTTTTTTTATCCATCTGGAGCTTTTGAAGTCTGAGCATGCTCAGTGGAGCAGCTTCTCTGGCTTTCATCACTCCGGCCTTGAATGAACCACAGAAACTCTTGCTGACTGTTTTTATGGGGCTGTCCAGAGAGACCGTTCTGCTGCTGCTGCTGTGTAAATCTCCGCTTGCAGAGGGACTTTACGGAGGCGGCTCACACGTCAGGGGTCTGGCTCGCCTGCAGTTTGGACGCCAGCCAGAGTGAGCTCATCTGTGACAGTGCGTCCAGCTGCTCAGTCTTGGGAGTGCTGTTCTTTGTTGACCTCCTCATCTGGCCCCGGCTGCTGTGAGGATGCGGGTTAGTGTGACACTCGTCAGAAGGCTCCGCTAGGGGTTGACCACTGGCAGCCTGCCGCCCCCTCGGCGCCTGCTGAGCAGCGCGGCCTCAGGCCTCCACTGTTCCCCACGGAGAGGCCCAGTTTGTTCTGGACACACGCCAGTGCTGAGCAGCAGGGGGCATGGGCAGGTCAGCTCTCAGGGGTGGTCTTGCAGTTCATGCGTGTGAATAAATGTGTGATGTGTTTGGAGCCGGGATGATTAGCTTGTGTTTTGCTTCAGTGTGATTCTGTTGTTCTTGCTTCGGAGTTAAGCTTTGGGATGTGAGAGCTCTCTGTCTTCATTAAACCTACTGTGCATCCTGGGAATAGAGAGGAGGACAGCTCCATAAACGATTACAGTTCATACTCATTCAGGAGTTTCTTTAACATAATTGCCAGCAGGCTCTTAAACAAAGGTTTTGTCGAGCTGAGGAGTTGCTGGTTTCACCACGCAGTTGCCTCACTTCCTGTGTGGAAGGGCACCACAGTCTGTCAGCAGGACTGTGGTGCCCTAACATGCTCCACAGAGCATGTTAGGTTTCAGCAGCCTGGAAATAGAGTCCAGGTTTGCTGGACTCTGTCACTCAGTCAAATCCTGAGCTAACAAAATCAAGCTGCTCCCAATCTATTTTGAAAAATCGTGAGGCCAGCCAAAGGTCACAACCTGAGAAAGAGTCAGATCCTCTCGCTCACCCTCCTCCTCCTGATCTGGTTCTCTGTTTTTGACCACCTCCTCTCACACATAACCCGCTCTGGCATGAGCCTGCCATTTGGAATCCATTATCTGACCCAGTTGGTGGTTTCTGATAATTAAAAATACATGTTTTCCACGTTCTCTCTCAGATTAATGGCCAGCAGGGTGTAACGCTCACTCATGGGATCAGCTCCTGCTCCTCCAGGTGTGTAGGGTTTTGTTTGGACCGAATGGACCTGGATTTTGGGATGTTGTGGCTCTACAGACTTTCAGAAAACCTCACAGAGATAGTTCAAAACCTCTCTCTATCAGTATTTCAGCACCACTTGGCGTTAAGTGTTTTGTCATAATATTTTTTGATGAAAATAATTCCTCTCTGTCTAACCTCCTTCTGTCTGTGCAGTCAAGCACTGTGCAGCAAGGACAAACAAGTGAGAGTCAGTTTGTGTGGATCTTTGTGAATAAATGTCACTTAAGGTCAATGTATTTTTGCTTGTACTTCAATTTATGCTGTTCTACTGTATTTGACATCATATCCTGTAGTCCTTCATGTGTATTTCTGAGTGATTAATGCCACCAGAGTTGTGTGGTTGCTGCCCACCTCTGGGCAACTTGTCTTTGAATGTGTTGCCCTACCAACACTAGTTTCCCCTTGTGGGATTCATAAAGTTTGTCTGTCTGTACGACCCACGTTTTCTTTCTCTTGGTGGCAAACAAATGATGCTGTGCTGCACAGAGATAACGTCAATATTTAAAGAAACACTCCAATGAAAATTGTTTTTGACATTGCATCATTTGTCTCATGTATTTGGAGAAATTAAGGTTAAAATTGAATTTCTGAGTGTTTTTTTTTTTACATTTTTTAAATCAATGTAAATCAGGAACAGTTGGAAAAAGTTATAGGTGTGACGTAGAAGCTACTACTCTCCACACTGCTTCCATTTTGGTCCACAGCCCACCTGGAATTCCCTTTCATTCAGTGTCCCCAACAAATCCATCTGTAAACTAGTTGTATTCTATACTACTGTGATGGACCAGGCAATCACCACTAAGAGCACAGGGTTTTAGTCCAAAAATAAATCATTTTAATATCCAACAAAATCCAACTGAACAAACATTTTCGGTTTAAAGGGGCCCATAAAAGAGGTCAACTCAACAAACATAAAGTAAGCTGTAACTTAGGAAAGAACTCAAATAACTGACCTGCCATTACCACACACCTGGGGACTTTTAAACTAGTGGGTCAAACTACTAGTGATACAGTGGAGGGGGGTGGGTGAGATAGAAAGTCTTAAAACAGGACATGAATTCCATTGCCCTCCCCATGGAGTCCAGGTAGTGGTAGCACCCTCTTGCAGAGCTTCTCCGTTTGGCACCATCTTTAGGCCGCCTCGGGCAGGTACAGCTCCACATGAAACTCAAAACAAAAACCAGTGGATAAACACAAATAAACCGCAACCAAAGATGCATATCAAATTAAGTGGAACTGTACACTACACCTTCATGTTATTGTTGTGTGACTGGAGTCATCACAACTACCACCACATAACCCCAATCCTACAGCAACCCCACTGTCTTCCGGTCTACTAGAGTACTACGACATGCCACAAGCTCCCTGCTCTGCTCCATTCTGATGCCTCTGCTTGTAGATGTCTAAAACTGTGTGGCTGGATAGCTCCCAATATTGCTCCCTGTTTTTGTTGCAACTGTAATGTTAGGTTAAGGGTGTGAGGGGCTGTAAGCTAGTGGGACACAGTGTAAACAGATGGATGAGGGGAAGTCAGGGCAGGCTTACTTCTATGCCAGCGGTCCCGCCCACAACTCAGAAGAAACTTAGAAAACGACACGGGTTTTTGATTTTGGCTAAAAATGATTTCATCATAATTAAAAGAACTCTGGACATGCTTTGAAAGTAGAAAAGAGTCAGACGTTAAAATGAAACTAGTGTTTTTTGGGAGAGGGATTTATAAAAAAAAAAAAAAAAGCATATGTATATTCAATAGAGTTCATGTTATCCGAGTCATTTTATATTCATCCATCAGCAAGTTTGAGATTTCTGTTTTTGGGTGCACACATGACCACACCGTTTGCACTTTTTTTTATTCAAAATAAAAGGATCATAACAGCCATACGCTTGCAGAAGAGCATGTGATGTGCGAGTGTGTCTGATGACATCAAAACTAAAGCGAACTTGTCCACAGAGTTCCACAAACCGCGGCAGGTCTTGAGTGTTTGGCATCAAACCTGACCAGCCCGTCACAGCCGCCAGAGCTGCCAGAGCCTGGAGCTCGTCACAGGACTCCCACATCAGATGATACTGTGGTTGATAAGTCTTTCTGAATTTGTCCTTAAAGCTCCTTCGTGATACTATTCTGCTGTCATGTGATGCGGGAGGCGGCCACTGTGCGTCTGTGGGCCTGAAAGTTTTCAATCTACGCTTTGTTTCGTTCACAGCTGCATCCTGTGATCCATGTTTAAGTGAGAAGTTAGACTGAATTATTTTTAGGGCTTTGCTTCAGAGGTCAAGTCAACAAGTCTGTCAGAATTAGGAAAATATTTTTAGAAAGGCTGAGCGAACGCTTTTGGTAAAGTCCATCAGCTTGTTCATACCATAAAATAACTGTTTTTAATGTTTTCATTAAGCTCTGTTTGTTTATGAAACAAGATTTTTTTTTTTTCATTTAAAATGCGGTGGCGCCCACTGCTTTCGATTCTGGTTAACCTCATTGAGTCATCTGGTGTTGAAAAGATCCATGTCTTTTTTTTTGTTTTGTTTTTTTTTAAATTGCTTTCACCATCAACAAAATAACATTTCTGCAGCTTCTTCTACTGTTTTCAACCATTTCTGTTGTAGAATTCGCTGGCCTTTCTGGTGAAGGTCCAAATTACAGGGTGACTTTCAGCTGCACGCCATCTGCTTCTTTTGAACAGTTTTAGTTCATGCCTCATTTCCTAGCAGCCTCTGTGCACACAGCGACTACCCTGTGCCAGGCGTGTGTGGTTTATTAACACAATAAATACCCAGCTGACAGTCACTTACAGATCGCACTGGTTACACACGTGTTTTAGATGATCTGGCGGCGTCAAATAAATATTTAAAAAAACCAACACAACCAGGAAATAGTCCTCCATCCAGCCTTGTTGGACCGTCTGTGAGCTTACATCCTCCGTTTATGAAATCAATAAAGCTCTGACAAAGTGAGAATAAAAGAGGCTTTAAGTAGATTCCAGTGGGCCTCCGAGTCGGCAGATCCATGCACCTCTCCCCCACATGGCAAGCCTGTTGCTTTAGTCACAGGTCGACAGCAGCTTAATAACAACTTGCAGCTCCAATCAGAGGAATTCACATATACGCCAGAGCCAGCCGCCTTCCCCTCCATTCCTCTATTTTAAGAGTCAGACCAATGGGGGTGAAATTACACTCCAATATACTTAATCATTTCCATCAGTGATGTGGGATGCAGAGATGGAACTGCTTTGCTTTTTTTTCTCTTCTCTCTTTCCACAAGGCACATTTGCTATCCACATTAATGCTTTCAAACAGTTTGTACAATAGTCTTTGAAACTTCCAGAGCCGTGCGTCACTCCTCCTTTCACCCCAGCCAGAGCGAAGCAGAGGAAGAGATCCAGGATGAAAAGAAGGAAAGGGACAGTTGATGTGGTTGTGGCTTTTATCCTGAGTGACTCACTTCTAAGAAGTGGGTTTTTTTTGCACGCGTGCAGAGGAAACGTGCCAGTTCCTCCTCACTGATTAGCCTGAGCTGCATCTTCTCTTCAGTGATGTTAAATATATCTTATTGGCCTCACAGAGATAATATGCTAAAAAATTGCAGGATGTGGGATTCCCAAATGCAAAAATCATCTGTCTTCCTGCTTTCATTGGTGTGGTGAAAGCAGAAGAAGTAAAAAAAGCAGTACTTGCTGCTGCTCCCGGCAGGATCGCAGGTCGCTGTGTATGGTGATTCCTTGACACACACCGGACACCAGTCTATCGCCGCAGTGGCGCATGCTAACAGGAAATCCTCAGCTATCTGCTGAATGACACTGAAGGTGGTGAGAGAAGGCCATGCATGTCTCCTCAATTCCTCAGAGGGGCCCAGCAGGAGTCTGCTACAAATCTGCCGACAACTGGAAGTTCATGTTTGGAATTAACTGGTCGAAGTCTTCACATCATAAATGCTATTTCTGGCTAAACCACAGCTGGGAAAGCATTAAATAATATTTGTTTCTCCAACAGTATGTTAGAAAAAAAAAGTTTTCAAGTTGTGATGCCCTTAAAAAACCTAAAGAATTTCCTCATCTGACCTCTTTACAACAATGAGAGGTAAATGTGAATATGGATCAGATAAAATATTTTAAAAAAATTTAAAAAAATCCTATCCTGTTTAATTCTCTTTTTTCAACATGAATTTTGTCTGCAACAAAAAAATACAAATGTTTCAACTCATGTCTGTACTCATATTTATTTTAAAAAAGACCAAAAACATGGTTAAAATGACTTTTCTTAGGATTTAAGGGGATAAAAAACACCCAGCAGCTGCTAATAATCAGCTTCTGATACGCTATTTAGCGGGTGAGCTAATTAAAGGCAGAATTCAAGTCAGAAGTTTGCTGATCAGGATCATTATTTTATGCGCCAAGAAGGAAAGACACTGGATAAGCCAGGGTTGCTGCGCGTAAACTTGGAAAGCATCATAAAAGGATTTCCAAAAAATCTTTTTTTTTTTTTTTTTAACTGAAATTGGATTGTTAGAAAGGATCTGCTGGGAAAATGCAACAGATTTTTTTACACGTGAACAAATCGGTCACAAAAATTCATTAGTTCATTGATGAATGAGCTGCAAAGCTTTCAGGATCAATGCCATGTTCGGTAGAAACAAACACAGATATGAATACAACATTTCTACTCTGAAGCATGGCAGAGGAGGATTAATGACGTGGGCTTTTTTATTTATTTATTTATTTTTTTTATTAAAAACACTGGATCTGGATACCTTAGAGCCTCCGAACGGATCCTGAAGTCCTGGGGTTATCAGAGTGTTATAGAGGTGACCCTGAGGTTATCTTATTGATAGTGAAGCTGCAAGGAAAAATTGGGGGAAGTTGCAAGACATGGATTCAAATCCAAACAGTGGATCGACAGCATGACAGAAAAGGATCCATGAAGGTTTTCTGTTCGCTTGCCTAAATAAAAATCAAGAGCCACCAGTTCATGCTCATGGCTGGAAGAGAAGCAAAACAAACTCAGAGGTCTGTAGGTTCGAATTGCAGCTTTAAAGTTGCTACACCAGCATTTATGTTTGAGTTAGATGGATAGTTAAACTACACTTACCTTAATGAGTCAACTGTGGTCGCCCAGTCCACCTGAGCAGCACCTCAAATGAATGAGTGAGTGATTAACAAAGAGCAGAGTCCAGGATTTGCCTCCACTGAAGGAAAATAGCTGTATTATGACTGCTCGGCTCCACTGTTTACAATCTGCGAAGGCCTTTGACTCCTGCCCTCCATCACTAACCCGCTCCAACCACCACCAAATCCTCTATTTATTAAACAACCCACCACCTGTCTGCCAAAGAGGAATGTGTGAGCTGTCAGGATCCAAAGACCGCAAACACTGCTCCCAGTTTCTGCCTCCATTCTGGAAGAGACAGTAGAGAAGGAGAGGCGCTGAAGGCTACTGGGGCTTTCAGACCTGTCTTCATAGACACTGCAGCCTGCTGCTTCTTTCATTAGTCGGCTCTTTCTCTTTCCAAAATGTTTCTCTACCCTTCACTGCACTGTGAAGTGCTGGTGTGGTTTAGGAATACTGAAATAGCCTCGTGTCTTCTTATATTTGTCAAACATTCGGTGAGAATTCCCCCTCCAACCCACAGCTGGCTCAGGAATGTCCTCCAGCTCCACTCACCTTCTCGTCCTCAACTCTGTTGTACTTCTCCATCTCCATAGCTCTTCTCCTCTAAGAGTTTTATCTCCATCAATACTCAATACTGTCCTCCTGGCTGTTCGTCCCTTCAGGATGGCAGGAGGAGGCTGGAACAGGGAAAGAAGGAACTCGATGCCAAAGCTCACAAACCTCTCACTGCAAACACAAAGGGTTGCTGTGGAGATGGGATCATGCATGGCTCAACCGGAGCTTTCATTATTCCTCTGCCTGTTGGTTGTTTTTGGCTATTAGTCAGGCCGGATTCCTCATTGGAATTAGAATACATATTAATACATAGATGTTTTGTATCTATTGGGAATAAACTAAAACAAATTCTTTGAGGTTTGACTCTTTACGGCAGTGATAGAATATCTGAATCTCTGTTTAACTTGTCAAACCCCTAAAATTGAAGCCTTTAAGACTTTTTCATGGAAAAGAGATTTTTCATTGAATTGGTCTAAGGACTAAAAGGGAATTTAGACATAGAAGAAAAAAAAACAATCATTGATCTGGACTAGCTACACACACGTGTGTTCAAAAATAGGCCAAACATGGATCCTTGAATGTCCACAAACCCCATAGTGTTCACACTGGACAAGCAGGGAGGGGCTACTTGTAAAGAGTTTAAAAGCAGAACCCCAAAGCACTTTTTTTTTGTTTTTACGTATGTTTACATAGACGTTTCATTGGAAGTGGCTGCTAGAACCCGCATTGCCGAAGGTGGTGTGAATGTAGCATAACATGCCATTTATTTCACTGACTGTTTATTTTTATTGACAATTGTTTATAGCTTTTGGCCCTTACTGTCATGACTTGTGATACCGTCATTCAAGTGAGGACATGTCATTTGAAGTAAAACCAAAAACTGTCAGGTACACTTTGTCTGCCTTAAAGCTGTTTTCATCACTTTGATTCTGTTCTTCAATGCAAAAAAAAACAAAAAAAAAAACAGATACAGACTCTGTCTAAAGCCGCTGCTTATAAACTGTAATGGATATTTTTGTTTATACAGGGTGCGTTACCAATTATTATGCAAATTGTCAAAAAGAGACGATTCTTCAATTAAACTCCTGGATGATTGTGTCTCAGGGCTCTTTGGATCACTGAAATCAATCTCAATCGTATTATTAATTTGTCAGATGAGCTCAATTAAAATAAAAACTGCCAAAGATGGACGTTCAATGTTATTAAGCAGAACAACATTTTCAAGCAATATGGGAAAGAAAAGCATCTCTGCTACTGAAAGCGTGAAATAGTTAAATGCCTTGGACATGGGATGAAAACCTTGGATATTTCAGAAAAACTTAAGTGTGATCATCGTACTATTCAGAGATTTGTGGCGAATTCAGAGCACACATGGGTTGATTCAGATAAAGGCAGAATGAGTAAGGTTTCTGCCAGACGAAAACATTAGATTAAGAGAGCTGCTGCTAAAGTACCATTACAAAGCAGTAAGCACATATTTGAAGCTGGTGGTGTGTGTGGAGTTTCACTAACATCAAGGTGTAGGATCGTCCAGAGGCTTGCAGTTCATGTAAACCACCCCTCAACAGCACTCACAAGCAGAAACAGCTGTACTGGGCTCAGACATACATGAAGACTCATTTTCTAACAGTCTTGCTCACTGATGAGCGCCGTGTAATCCTGGATGATCCAGATGGGTGGAGTAGTGGGTGGATGGCCACCATGTCCTAACAAGGCTGTGACATCAGCAAGGAAGTGGCAGAGTCATGAAGAGAGAGCTGGTTGGTCCCTAAAGGCATGAAAATGACCTCTGAGAAGTCAGTGGAGTTTCTGACTGACCACTTTCTTTCGTGGTACAAAAAGAAGAAACACGCTTTCTGTAACAAAATCCTTTTCATGCATGACGATGCACCATCTAGTGCTGCAGGAATACCTCTGTATTTTGGTCCAGATGACCCCACTTTTAATGTAAACGTGCCGATAGCATAAGGGTTAAGATGTTTTTGATTGGAATAACTTTTGATTTTAATACATATGACCTCTTAATGTGACAAATTCTTTAGAATCCATTTAATGTTGTGGAAAATAATGTGGAACAGTGTATTTGAAGGTAATTATTTTGTGGAAAACTACTATTATCTTTAGGTGGTTGTTCAATACCATTTAATATATACTCCAATAGTAAATTATGCTCTCATTTGCATTGAGTATTTTGAAAAATATCCTTTGCATAATAATTTGGAAAGCACTTTTTTTCTGAAAAGTTGAATTTGGAAGCAATTTTAAATTCAACTTAAAATTTTTAGTTATTGGTGTATAGAAGCAGTTTTGCACACATTTCTGGGAAACTAAAATGATTTTACAAACTGTTAACAGATGTTAGCTAAAGCTTGATGAAAAAGTCACAACTGTAATGAGTTCTTAAAAAAATGTAATTATTCTTCTATCTAATTATGAACACGTATGTCTCTGTAAAAGTTTAAAAACTGAAATAAAAATTTGGTTGAGTATGAACTTTTATTTGAGTTTGAATGTTTATATCTTCCTTCATTTGCCAGGGTTACTAAAATTAAATTCTATAATAAAGACATCTAAAAGCAACAATGTTATGATAATTGAATAATTATTTTGTAAGCGCTTTTTGCAAATCCATCAGGAGAAAACGTCCAAAGAGGTTTTCGTACATGTAGAAGAGGGAAAAATAGATGTGCGGGGTCACACATGTGCTTCCTGCCCAGCTACCTGCCCTAAGCACAGTGGAAAGCAGCAGCCATCCTGGGGGAAGCAGCTCAAGGGGGTGCAGATACTCAGTCAGCAAAGACATTACAAACTACAACTCCAACCTGTGACCTTGTCTGTTTCAAATGATTTACAGCATGGCACCTCCTTTTTTTCCGCTCTTCAAAGACAAACAAAGGCAGCGCTGTTCGGAGCATGAAGCCCATATTTATCAGTTGTTCTTATGAGCATAAATCAGCTGGGTTAGGATGAATTGCTGGTAAGCCTAATTTTCCTCTGAGGCTGATTGACCATGGTCTTACATGGCACGATATGTGGAGAAAGTTTGATCACTTTCCCCGATTCAGTACTCTGGCATTTAGTGTTATCGTGATTTTCCATAATAATCGCACTGTTTCCATTTTTTTCCCCATCTCTCCCTGCTCTGCCCTACTCTAAAATCAGTCTTTTTTTGTTGAGAAATTCCGCAGAACACAAATTCTTCCACAGAAAATCACCTAATGTAATTATGAATGGGCTGCTCTGCTGGATAAAGGCTTTATTGTGGGCTTTTGTGGATTGTGTGAATTCAAATTCTTCACTATGAATCTATTGTTCTGCTCCTTGTCTCTCAAACAAAACAGCAGCGTAGACCATCATGAATAAAAGGCCATCAAAAGCCTCATGAAATATACATTAGTTGCTGTGCTTTGTCACACTTTATCCTATATGTTTCATATGTGCTTTCTTTGTGCGTCCGCTGCAGCAGCGCCGTGCTGCTGGAAACACTTGTTGATGTTGCAGCTAAAGTGAACCAGATGTACGGAAGGAAAGAGGCTGCATTGCTCTGCACTGAGGTCAGATCTGGATTCTTGTTTGCAATGGTGCATAATTTGCATGCTTACGCTGGAGTGAGTAACAAGGAAACAAGGAAATGTTTTTTACAGGTGTTTAGAGGAAGTCGCTGCACTTAGGGTGAAATAATAATAAAAAAAATCCTAAGTGAAAGAAAAAACTGTGGAAGCTGCTGTTCCTGTTTATAGTCTTTTGGCAGTTACTTGGAAGGTTGAGGCGGAGATATAAAAAGCAGGTTTGGGTTAAATATTACAAGGAATAACTGCTGCTGTGATTGAGAAAAAAAACTGAAAAGCTGTTGATCTCTTTAAACTGCCAATCACAGCGACTTGAAAGGAGACGCAGATCTTCAGATAAATGCATAATTAAAAAAAAGTTGACTAATCCTATAAGTGGATAAGAACTAATGCAGTATGTGCAAGAGACTTAAAAGACAAAAAGTATAACTGTTTTTTTTTTTTTATAAGAAATCAATGTTTTCATGTTTAATCTATAAAGTGAACCATTTTTCACTATTTATAAAAAAAGTATTTTCTTACATTTTTTCTGTCTGTACTTTGTGAAGTTCCAAAGAGTGACTTTTTAATTTTTATTGTTTGAAATAAAACTTGGCTAAGCACAAATCCAATAAAATGACTTAAAAATCTTTTGGAAAAAGTATTTTTCTGGCATATTTTTCAATTTTGCCCTTTTTTTGCACTCATTCTTTAGTGAAGGTTATGAATCACCAAAAGAAAAAAATAAACAAAATAAAGACAGATAAACCTACCTTTCCCACATTTCTTATAACTTTTTTTTAAGAGTCACAGAAAACCGAAATGTTGAATCTTTAAGTTGTGCTAACAGATTGGTGGATTCAACGACCATGCACACATCAACTCCAGCACGGACAATGTGCAGGTCCATGCAGACACCCACAAGTTGCAGAGCAGAGCCCTGCTGTCTTAGTTCATTGTGAGGGGAGCCACAGGCATGCTTGGACGCATCAGCCGAGGATCAGATTGCTTTTGTTGGGCTCGTCCCAGGTCCACGCTGTTTTTCGCGACATGAAAGGGCCCTGTCAGTGTTTGTTAGCAAAGATGAGAGGAGGTGCAAGCACAACATAGCCGACTGTGATCAGTAGGGGCCACGAGACACCCTTAGGACAACACGGTGCTGTGTTAGCAGGAGGGGCAGTCATGCAGTACTGACAAAACAAGCAGACGCGATAGCTGAACCAAGCTAACAGAGGTGCACATGACAAGAAAACAGCAGGACATACAGGTGGAGGAGCGCTAAGACAAAGGGTCTGAAAACTCAAGAATTTATACTTCTAATACCCCCTTATTTGCTAAGATATGCTGTATTTAAGAAGTGTTTTTAATAAGTTCTTGTAGCATTTTTCTCATGATATAAAGTAGGGGTGGGAATCAAAAAAAAATTAACAGATTAAAAAAATTAATCACGATTAATCACATTTTATTTATTTTTTTTAGTTACAGTATATTTCCCAACCACTCATTATCTGCAAATAATCACAATATAAAATCTAATGCAAAATTGTACATTTAAAATGCTTATTTTTAACCCTTTGAAATCTACGGCCAAAAACTCAGTTTTGTGTACTTTTGAATTTACGTCTGTATTTTCAATTTTCAATTTGACGGACTACTTGCTTGCTTTTTGGCATTTTAATCATCACAACCACACCTATGTGACACTAACTTTATTCGGTCATTTTTTCCATGTTGTATTCACACACTAGACATAAAATCAAGCAAAAACAGAAATTTGTTGTCCGCCTTATTTATTAAAAGTAAAATATTGCTTTTGTTGAAAAACTGCAAATAAATGTCACATTATCTATTTAATGTAATAAAATCTCAATGACAGAATATAAAAAAGTTTATTTTTGATGGGGTTTTATTTTGCTGAATTTACAGTTGTACAACAGGATGCCTGTTAATTCTGATCCATTATTCGCATGTGTTAATGCGTTAACTTTCACAGCCCTAATATAAAGACAATTAGGCTTAAAATTGTATTTCTGAGAAATTTGAGAAACTTCGTCCTAGAAAACAACACTATTTTTTTTTTTATTTTGCCTAAAAACATCAATCATAAATAAAATCCTCTGGGAAAGCTTTTAAAATAGATTAAAAGATGATCAGAGTGGGACTTTAAACAGTGGTTATGAACCACCAAACTGAGCGCACGCACAGCAATCATCAGTTTGATAAGAGCTACAATAGGACTGAGGTTTGGCAGGTCGAGGGAGGATGGCGAGGGTCAAAAGCCACAACACAGGAGGCAAAACATCCTCTCCAATACTCCCAAAAATCACATCCCCTACGGGCTGTTGCAGGCCGACCTGCACATCCTCTCTGCGGTCCAAACACAGCAACTGTCTTCGCGGTGCACCTAGTCTGTAACGAATAACACGGTATAGAAACTTCAGCTTTGGAAATGTTTGGTTTGTTGATCTTTTTGGAATTCATATAACACATAATTTGAAATACTTTCTTGGCAATATATGTCTAAATTACATTGCAAACGTGTGTCACTATAACACAGCGAGTAAAAACATGTTTTTAATAATACTGTTAAACATTTTTGTGCATCAAACTTTATAGGATTTCAGGTTGCAGATTAAGGCTGGTGGAGCATTTGTCTTCAATGTTTTGGGGTAACTGCTCCTTTTGTTTGCACATGGAGGTGTTTTTTTATCGGCAGGTGTGACTCCTGACCCTTGCTCTGTCTGTCTGTCAACACATCCAGACCTGACGTCTCAGCCTGGGCATGGAGAACACGCCGCATCACCACAGGCTTTGTCTGCTCACCTGCCTGCGTGGATACAATATCCACTCGGTTACAGACAAGAGAGTTTTTAGTTTCTAGCTCCTGTTTGTGTTTAGATATTTGTTTTGTTGCAAAGTGTGAAGATAAACGCACAGGCCGGGCTCCATGTTGGACCGCCCTCCCGTGAGTAATGACTATAAACCGCTTGTTGATGTTCAGTTGGAATACGATGATGTCAAAGCCGAAATATCTCCACCCGTGAGCTTCCTTGATTTATTTTTTTGGACAACAGGTTAACCTTTTACACAATGATAACATTCTTGGCAGCACTCCTGGTCAAACACACACAGACACACACACACACTTTGATTCAATCAGCAGATGTTTCCAGATGCTTCCTAAACGGATGACGGACAGGGACGCTCCTCAGCTGGAAGCCGACCAGCCAGAACCACCCAGTCATCCGTGCTGCTTCCTCCCCTCAGAAGACCAATAGTTGTGATTTATTTCCACAGGAAGTGTCCGACACGTGAGTGGGAAAGGGAGTGACATTCTAATTGTTAAGCTTTAAACTACACCATAAGATGAGCCCAAAGGAGCAGAAAGTCTTTTTTCTTCTTCTTCTTAATAAATATATTTATATCTCGTCCATTTTTTGGCAACATAATTGGAAACATTATCTCCTCAAGGGCTTAAGATTGGCAGCGAGGAGTTATTAAACTATTCCAGTGGATTGTTCTTTCATCACAGATCCACCTTGTAAAATTGTCTGTGTTATTGAATCCGTCGCTCTCTAGACCCTGAGCTCTGCCTTTTATGTGCACACATTAAAACACAAACAGCAGCTTCTCCCCACCCAGGAAAAATGTGACCCACCTGATTAATCTGACTACTGGATCATCCCCAAAAGCCGCAGACTTCTCCAAATGTCAGCAGAAGTCAAGAGTGGGTGTGCCGTCCACCTGAATGGTAAGATTGTAACAATTATGGTGCTACTCCGGCTCACACAAGAGAGCCATTGTGCGGGGTATGAACTGCTGCTGGTGGATCTGAAGCTTGGCAGGACCAGAGCTGGACAGGGGTGAGGTGCGGAGCGCGCCCACTGCTGAATCGCCGGCTTTGTTTGCAGCCGTATCCTGGGATTTTGATCATATGGTTGGAATAGATGAAGTTCAAAGCTGCACAGGACATCAAACACCTGTAAAAGCATGTTTAATCTCTTCATGAATAGCTCACTTTTGGAGACTTTTCCAGATCTACAACTCTAAAAGACAAAACCCCCAAGTTAATAATGCCTGTTTATACGTAAGATCAGGTTTTGTTTTTTACGTCTCGTGGTGTTATTTTGCAGATTCTACATTTGTTTTCAACACAACTGGATCTGCAGGACATTTTGCAATCAGTCATTATTTGTGTGTCTCACCTGTTACACCTGGTTGTGATTCACCTGCACAGATACGTGTCTCGTCATGACTCTTGTATTTCAACAGGTGTTTGCTTCCTCAATAACATGAACTCTGGCATGGGGGCAAATTCAGCACTGAGAAGCAAATCCTGATATTTAAAGAAGAAACTCACCAAACCGAACCAAACACGTTATCTCGATTAACAGGAATCTTCAGAAACTTGACACTTTGCGTATTGTTCGGCGGTAGTATGAGTTATTAGCTGTTGGAGCGTGTCAGCAAACAAGATCATGTGACCAGAGGAGTGTGCGTGGAGTGTGTCAGCGCTGGGAGGCAGGATCAACGCTGTGTGTTAGTCAAAAACACAAACCGGCCCGACAACTCACGGCCTTTATGAAGGCGTGTGTGTGTCTGTTTGCAGATGCTTAGCTTCTAAACCGAACCAGCCGAGTGGAGCAGAGGGCAAGCTGCGAGAAAAGGACAATAACACACAGAGCACAACCGCCATGCCCAGTTCCCATGATCCCTCAGCTGATCCCGCTGCTGATCCTGCAGCTGATCTGGCAGCGACGGACTCAGTCAGCACATCATCCACTTTGTTCTTCATCCAGGTTAAGACAGAGATTAATTCTCTCTCTACAAGAAACACCACCTGCTTCGACTGTACAATATCCCGCCATGAATGTGCTCTTTCAGAGCAGACAGACTAATTCCTTTAATAATGTTTTAATCACACAGCGCTTTTTAGACTGAGCTGCATTACTGGAAAAACTCCTAATATTAACATTTGTGTGAAATGTCAAGATGTGGAAAAGACAGGCGGCTTTCTGTTTTTACACCATAAAGGCTACCATGCAAATATTTTGATCCTTAACCAGTCTGATTTAAATCTTCATCTTCATAAGCATGAATCCTCTTTACTATTTGTGACATTTCCTCATAATCAGTAAACATCCTATTTTTTTTAAATAATAACTGTCATCTTCCTTTAAAAGTGTCAGTTTTTACTAAATTTACGTACTTCCTCGGTGTTTGTTTTTGAAAATTCCACATATGGCTCATGATTCCTCATAAGAAATCACTTCCTGAATCTCATGATAAGTCAGTTTTTCTTTGGAAAAGCAGCTTATGTCATAATCATGACCCATCACCTCACAGTTTCTCTGATTCTTAGAAACGTCTTAGCCTGAAACAAGAAATTGGTCATTCTCGTAACTACAATCTGTCACTTTTTGTCCTCAAAGAACATCCGAAAAGAAAACAAGCTCTTCTCATGTTAGTAGGAATTATGAAAAAGTTCTTGTGTAATAAAAGCACCTCACTTGTTCTCCCTATGTTACCTCCTCTTGTTCTCTCTTGCAGTCTAAACAATAATTAAACGCTGAGCAGACGCAGAGATAAAAGACTTTATGACTGCACATGGATTGCTTCATTTTAGTCTTACTTTTTTTTTTTTATGTTGATAACTTCCTTAATTTCAGTTCCTGCTTCTGTTCTTCTTCTGTCATAATCACATCTGGCTTCAGTTACTAAACTATTATCAATTGCTAATTAGAGTCAGTGTGTTTAAGGTTTAAACCTATAATTTCTATCCCTCTGTCATAGATTTATTCCTTACATCTATAAAGTCATGTTCCAGTTTATTTAATAATTGTATGCCTCCGAACTGCCATTTGGTCCTTCACAGACCTAATAGATAATTAGTGTAGAATTCATTTTTGTGTGCTTTTGAACATGTTTGAGTCCAAGCAGAGATTTCCGTCTTTTAATCTTGTTTGCTTCTGGTTAAATTCTACCAGAGGGCTCACAGGTTACAACAATCATTGTCAGGTTTTGTGTAGCAGGTTTCCTTGCCAACTCATGCATTGGTTTCTCCTCATGTTTGGGATATTTATTCTAAATAAAACTAGAGAAACTTGGTTTTATTGTCCAGTTTGTGAACTATCCAGAAAAAACCTCAATAGTTTCGTTTACACCGCCCTAGGCAACGTGCGTTAAAGGGACTACTTTCAAGAACGTCCATGTAAAAAAGCGTAAATTTAAATTTAAAATTCGAAGTAAAGGTCCTCGTCTACAAATATTTTCCTAGCTTAACTTCAAGAGGCCAAAATTACAGAAGAGGATTAGGGTCACTGAAAAAAAAAAGCCCGTGAAAAATTCTGACTTTAAAGTCAGAATTCTGAGTTTGAAGTCAGAATTCTGAGATTAAAGTCAGAAATTTTCATGGGCTTTTTTCCGTACAAATAATACAAAAGGAAACTACAAAATTCTGAGGAGTCCTCACTGCCCTCGGATCATTGGGACAACATGTGCTGGAATGTTACACATTGACTTTTTTCTTTTTCATTAGTTTGACACTTAGTTATCGGGAAACTAAAATGCCAAAGTGTTTCAGAGTCTGATATTGTAACCACTTGATAGGAATGATAAGAATCTGAAGGTGATTTCAGGAGCAGATCCAAACAACTTGGAATTTGACAAAAGAAGGTTGTCTTTTTCTTCCTTCCCTCCCCCACAGTCTTTGAGTCTATCATGGCTGTCACCTAGCATCAGCAAGTGCAAAGGCTGAAACTCCTGGTGTATAGCATCCTGGACTGATCCAGACAATCAAAGAATGAGCGTATCCATCGGGTCACAGGGAGTTTTAAAGAAGGAGGTTTGTTGGCAGAAGGAAGAGAGGCTAAGCAGGCAAGCGGAAACAGGGACGTTAATGAAGAAAATGTGCTTTGAACATGCAGAGCTATTTCCTTATAGGGGGAATCGGTCTTTAAATCAGGTAGTGTCGCTTACTCAAAAGTTGTGCCATAGAATGACCTTCTGGGTGCTGGAGTTCCTCAGGTTCCTTGAAGGGGGCTGATAGCATAGAGATAACAGTTTAAGGACACGCAGAGATACAGTATGACTGTGTTGAGTCTTTGCAATCATGTTCACAAGCTGCTTCAGATAAAGTACGAGGATAAAATGTATGCTAACGTTGTGGTCCAACATGTTTTTCTTTAATTACATCTTGTACAAAAGACACTGTTTGTTTTGCTGGATTGTAAAAACTTCAAGGAATTTTGAGTGAGATGGACCAGTTGCTGCATACTTTGAGTCTCATGCTAACACCTACTGCTATCTTTGTTCAAGACCAAGCAATGGAAAGAGAGCAACAATGACATGTGAGGTGTTTTAGGGGAAAAAAAGACCCTGTCTCTGTCTTCAGATACGAGGATCACCTCGAAATGGCAGTCTTCCTGTTCACCGACAGGAATGCGACAGAGGCTGCGCTCAGATAGATTGCTGACAGTCTGGAAAGGAGCCAGAGAGGGATGATGACAGGCAGACGGCCTCTCGATGGTATCAGCACCTTGCTTTCTGCCTGTGCATACCAAGATATCGGACATGCTTGTGTGACTGCAGTTTACAGTTCAGTATTGGCCCAAGATGGAAAGCTTAATGGAACAGGTTGTGGTTACCTTTGAAAAAGAAAAAAAAAAACTGGTTTTCTAGTTTCTTGTTTAAATGTTTGTTAAAATTACTTCCAACCTGAGAAGAAACACATTAAACATGAGGTTTGAACAAGCTATGTAGGTTTGATTCATGCTTATTTGGCTTCAGTGAATTTTTCAAATAAAAGCAATAATTCTAAGGTCAAAGTCAGTTGTCAGAGTCCAGGCGAGGGTCAGGGCAGGCAGCAGGCAATCAAAGATAAAGTAGGCTCAGAAACAGAAGATTGGCTCCAAATAGAAACGCTCAGTAATGCAGGCAGGGTGGCACAAACAATACTTCGCACTGAGCCAGGCTCTGTGCAGTGCTTATGTGTCCTGTGGGTGATTCTCAAATGAGAGACAGCTGAGCAGCATCTAGTGAGTGTGCGCTGGGGTTGCTGGGAGATGCAGTGTCTTCAGTATTCTGGAGATGGCTCCCGATGAGGCAACGACATTGGTCTGTCATTTCAACCGAAGCAATACTGAATATCATTATCTTATTGGTGATGTCCTTCAGTACCTACCTTTTCTGGTTTCGTATTATGTTTCGTTTTTTAACATTTCATATAGATTTCTGGAAAATACTCTTTTTTTTTTAAATTGATTCACTTTTGTTTTGTTTTTTTAAATCGTGTTTTGGTTTCTGGAATTTTGTTTGGATTTCTAAGATATAATGTTGCTTTTTTATCGTTTGTTTGGCTTGTTCTGATCTTTTTTGCATTGAGAGATTTGTTGGCGTGATTTGAACCTCAGGGCTATTTTAGAATTCAGTCAGCAGTGAGACAAGATTGGGAAGGAATAGTCAACTAGGAGCGTAAAAACATTATATATATTTTTATTTTTAAAAAATTATTGTCTTACTGTGTCCTCCTGCACCCTTTATTTGTCCACCGCTGAAGCTCCACCTCCATCAAGGCGACAGATGACATCTGTTTCTTTAAAGCTGTGATGCACAAAACAACAACCAGAGCGATCCGCCAAGTGCAGTTACAAAACCAGTGTGATGCATTCCTCTAAAGGGAAACAGTAAAGACATCTTTGTCATGACAAAGGTATTGCTGACACTCCACAAAATTGCCATGACACTTCAACTTGTTGATTATATTGTTTAGTCTATTCATTGTGAAAAAAAACTCAACTCCGTTCCCCAGGGCTTTAAGTGGCATTTCTTAAAACAAATTGTTTTGTCTGGATGATATTTGGAAACCCAAATCTTTCTTCCAAAATGATTTGTAATAGAGAAATCTTCATCTGCAGCCGCAATTTTCTATATGCTTCCCATTTAATAAGAATGCAAAATCTGTGGCAAGTCCTTAAATCTATTTGTTGTACACTGTGTACATCTTGGATTTGGATCTGAACACTAAAAAAAAAAAAAAATTGGCATGCACTCAAAATGCAATTTATCTGCAAGATTTTCATTGAAGATATGCATCTGTTGTGTAAGTAGCAGCACTGAGCCCTAAGACGAAGTTTAATCTTATCGCTATAGTCTAGTAAGAATACGTGCATGTGTAGCTTTTGGTGTATCCTTGTGCATCCTGCCGGGGCACGTCTTGTGGCTTTGTTACCTCATCAGGACATTTTCCCAGACAACGTGCAATGCTGCATTGACACACAGACCAAAGCAAAGCACTCGCCAGTCAAAACGGCTAATCCAGATTACGCAAACAACTCCTGATATATTTGCTTAATACTTGGACAATAGGCAAGTGATGGTCTGATTTTTGTTAAAAAATGTCATATGTAGCAGAGTTAAAAAACATTTTTTGTGCATTTTAGGTTTGGGGAGCCCTTTGGTTGCCTGAGGGCAAAGCCTGGTCTTGCAGTCGACAAGTTGGGTCAGTGATATTTACCTGCTAAAATCAATACGAAGTCCGGAGAAACCAGAGACGAGAAGTAGCAGTTACAAACTGCTCTGGTTTTCCTCGTCGGACAAGTTTCTTTCCCATGCCATCCATCCACACACACAAACAGACACACATCTGGCTTTTAAGAAGCAATTTCTAGGGATTCATGACATGAGTGATGGGTCGTTTGTGTTTACACATGCAGCTTCAACAGTAACGACCCTGTTTCTCTGCATGTCCCCACAGCTCTTGTTGTACTTAAAAACAGAGCCACGTGTAAAGTAACAGATTCAGGTGAGGTTGCTCCAGCATTAGTTTAATCTCATGATACTTATGATATTTAAAAGGCTGTTAAAACAAACTAATAATAGTTTTACTTTTTTAATGAATGACCTGAATTCCAGAATTCAATTTGGCAAGTAAATGTAAATGCAACTTTTTTTTTTTTTTTTTTTTGCCACAAGGTCTCCAAATCGAATAATTAACCCCTTAACACTGGAGATGTCACTTACCACTACTTCTTGATTATTTATTATTTATTAACATGAATCAGCTGATTCTGGTGCGGAGAAAAGCAGCTTTTAATATCAGCTTTGCATGGTTCTGCAAAACTTTACTACCGTAGCATAACGCCGCAAAGCCACTTTTCTCTGCGACAGAATCAGCTGATTGATTGCGTAAGCACTTCAGGGCTGTACAGTGATGCGTATCAGTGCAAGGCTTCTTTTATTCACTTCAGAATCTACTGGAATTATCTTAATTGCATTTACAGCTGAGGTGTTACATTAGTCGAATGAATGTAAACATTAAACCGAAACTACCAGTATTAAAGGGTTAAAATCAACATATTTCACTCCAAGGGCAGTACTTTGCATTGCTCTAAGGTTTCTGCTTTTGGGTTTTTATTTTTTAAATATAGTAATGTAAAGAGCAGCCCTTCCCCAAAGATTTCTCACATCTGCGCAAAAACAGTAAAAGTTTGTTGAAATGCAAAAGCACAGACATTAATACTTTAGGGATATTGTGGAAAAACTTAGTGGATGATGTATGCACAGTGTTTCATTTCACAGGTTTTGGGGATAGGGAGGCAATTGTATTGGGATAATAGACACATCTCAGCTTGTGCTTTCTGCATCAAAGTCACACTGTGTACAGTGTGTCTTACTCATTGGAGCCAAAATCAAAAATTCTAAAAGTAGACTTTTCAATGTGGCATCAAGTTCTACATTCCGTGAGTATAAAAAGCTGATTTTGCCAGTAAGTTTATTATTTAAATACCCATGAACACACAATTCTGCTCAGAGGATGAGCAACAGCATCTGGCCACACTGTGCCTTCAGGTTGGTTGTAGGCAGTCAGATGTTGTACAATAACTTGGTGCGTCTCAGAGTGTCATCATCAGCCTTATATCAAGACAGAACTACTGGCAGAGTTTGGGACAGACCCATGGAGCCCCATGACCAGTGCCTAAGGACCTATGGACTTGTTCTGCATATGGCACACAGCTGCAGACCTTTTTACAATATGTTAGGGATACTGGAGCTTCTAGACAAACCTTTAGCAACCCACTTCACCGCTTTGACTTTAATACCAGACGACTGTTGCAGGTGACTACACTGACTCCAAGACACTCCTATTAACGCCGGGGCATTAAAGCTACCATAGTCATTAACCTTGCAGAAGAACATGTGCTTCACTTCGACATAATAAATAGAAAAACTAATCTGTATTTCATGTGTCACAGGTGAGCAATGTTGAGAATTTATTGCAAAATATTGATGTAAAGTTTGATTAATTTGTTTGTATATCCACCCATAAGGGCAGTTCTGACTAAGTGATTAGGCCTGTCTCACTGCATTCGAATCTCACACTTCAACTCACGTGAGAAATTAATTAGGTAGTTATAGTATATCCATTCTCATTAGAACAGTGATATATGTTTCTAGAAAATCTACTTTTTTACTTGGTAGAGTAATAAGTGTGTTTTAATAGGACAAACTATTTTTTTGGCCAAATAAGTTATAATCTAAAATGTATGACAAAATGGTACCATCGCTGCATTAGAAGATGCAGTATGTCATCTACTATGGCAGAAATGTCTATTACTTGTCAGCTTAAAAAAAATTTCATCCTGAAGTCTTTTGATCCGTCCATACATTTACCTGCAAGGACTGGTTCATTGAGGTGTGCTTGATCCGAGATTTACTCAATGATTTGCAGATTTTCTGGTCTGAGAGGGAAAAAAAATGGATTTTGCTATCAACTGTACAGTGATGACTTTGAAAAAAGTCTCAATTGTATTCTTAGACGCCTGTTTGGATGCCCCAGCTTTGCTTGTGTCAGCATTGTTTGCCCCTTTCTGGGAATACACTAACCTATTATCTGAAAAGTCATCAATTACATTGATAAAAATGAGATGAAAATGATATTCAATTACGATTAATTAAATTACAATACATTAAAATAAAAAAACAATGATGAATATTTAGATTAATGTTACCTATTGAAACGAAAAGACAAAAAAAGATATTGAGAATGTGAAAAAACCCTCAAGCTTTTTACAATTGCAGTTTTTTGTCTGCTCCTGATTGACAATGTTTTAAAGAAATCTTCAGAAATGGAATTCTAAGCTTAATTGCGTCTATATATGTCCTCCATCATGAGGAACATACCACAACCACTTCGATGAAAATGATATTTTGGGTATTTGTAACATGTTCTTGAAGCATTTTTCTCGTGGTGGAGGACAAATATATAATAATTTAAACTGCGCAGCTGCATTTCTTTATTCAAGTTGTGATGGATCAGGGGCAGATACAAATCTGCAGTTTGAAAAAGCTCGGGTCTGTGATGCAGCTACTATCAAAGCAATTCCAGTAGATTCTGAGGCAAAGAAGAGCAGCAATTAATACTATGGACAGGCCAAAATCTGCTTTCTTTGCTCCAATTGGGATACATATACTTAACGTCTTCATTTTCCTTGCATGTGCTGCACACCAGGGTCAAAACTGTATGACTGGATAGCTCTGACTGCTTGCAATTTTAATTTAATTTCATTTAATTTTATTTAATTTCATTTCATTTTATTTCATTTTATTTTATTTTGCAAATGTTAGTTTTGGCTTGTGAGGCGCTATAAGCTAGCGAGAGAGTGTAAACAAAGGGCTGATGGGAAATGAGTGGAGGCTAATTTGAGCCCACAGGTCCCACCCACAACTTAGAGACACGTTTCTAACGACCTCCTGCTGCAATGCAGAAGCTATGTCTTAAAAAATGACACAAACTTTTTGATTTTGGCTAAAAAATGTATAATCATAATTAAACCAACGCGGGGACCGATTTTAAAATAGAAAAAATATATAGTTGGAGTGGGACTTCAGGTCTTCTGAAAGGAGCTTGGAATTTAAAGCTTCACATTTTTATAAATCTCTCACATTTGCGCTTAAGAATCCGTTCCAGCTGACTTGACTATATTTTAGAGTTTTAATAACTAAAAAAGTTATGACTTTAAAAAGAAAGAAAGAAATGTTGCAATTATACATTTAAAACGATGTATGTAATGTTTGTTTGCTGCTGGTGAAGTTAGCTTGTCCGAGCCTGATGTGGGTACGTGAAAGCAGCAGACGTCACTCGCTGCTCTGAATTGGGCGTTACGTGGAGCTCAATCAGCTCTCCGGGAGCGGAGTCAGTATCAGTCTACACTTTACGAAGGTCTTTGAGCTCCAAACGCTCCGGTCGGGCCGGAAAACAAACAATTTTTCGCGTTCTTAACTTTTACAAATATTAATAAAGAGAGCCAACAGAAGCTCCGGACGTCTACGACCTTGGACCGGGGCACATGGAAACACTATGCGGCTGGAAAGAGAGCGGTCTTCGCCGTAGTTTCACTTGAGAAAGAGGCGAAATGACCATGTTCACTTCGTTGCTGGCTCCATTGCTGCCTCTGATACTTCTTTTTCGGATTTCTTGTTGCCAGTACTCAAGTGACCAATGCAGCTGGAAGGGCAGGTGAGGTTGAAAGCCTTATTTTTTATAGGACAGTGAAAGAAAACATGGATACAAGTAGTATTAAAAAGCGGGGGAGCTCCAGTCGGAACCTGAACTGACTTTGCTGGTGGATGAGGCTGCACAGACTTTTATTTTGAAAGTTTGTTAGTTTCTAAAATCATTTTTTTAAAAATTCATTTAATTGTTATTCAAAGCTTATTTTCAATTCAATTTGTTTTTTTTTTAAAATTATTCCTAATTTATATCCCCAAACTATATTCATTTTTGTCACACTTATCTTAGTTTTAACGTCCCCTTTTAACAATAATACTTAAAAAAAAATGTTAGGTGAATAAATCTAAGAGTACTTTTTGCATTTTTGCCAGCATAATCTGAGACGTCTTGCTCCTCAGACATATACAGAAATCTGTTTTGCACTTGAGATTTGAGCCTCAAATAGTTTTGTCTTTCATCCTCCAACCCTCCTGGTTTGGCGACGCTTTAAACTTCTAACCAATAATCTGTTGTTCATTAGCACAGCTCTTGACTAATCTCCTGTAATTGCATGCAGAAGTGATGAAGTTGGAGAGAAGTTAATTAAAGGCATGCAGACAGAGGAGGTCCTGGTTATGGGGCCTTGAGCTGCATATGTTCAGCATGTGCCATGGGTAACTTTAGATCTATGGCAAATTTGAATTTCAGCATCTCATTTTTCTGGAAACTGGGCGTTTCTCCTCCGGAGTCCCACCACACACTTGGCGTACTCATGCAGGATGCTTCCTGCCTCTGGCTTTGCCACAGAATAACTGACACAGTGGAGTTTTCAAACCCCGGACCAGGCATTACGTTTTGGAGGGAGTCATTTGGTCAGACTGGCGCCGGAGTCCGGACTGCTGCCCGGACAAGTCTCTTCCACTTTCATTGGTGGCATAAAAGAAAGGGGAGGTTCAGTGCATGACCTGCATTTGCACTTGCATGCAGCGGGGCTCAGCTACTGTTGCTGTTGTCTGCCCAGAAAGCCCTGGATCCTTCCATTCATCCATCTCTACCTCCAAACTCTTCCCAAAGGCAGCCTGCCAATGCTGCGTTTTGCCAAAGCTGAAGCCTGAACAATGTGGTACGGGGAGAGTGTTGGAGCTGAGGTCATTTTGGCGGCTTTGGCTCGTGACTGGTCATGCAGCCAGTCTTGCGCACAGCCTTAATGCTTTAAGAGGAATGTGGCCTAATGTCCTCACAATCTCCCTGAAACCTTGACCTTGGTCAGCTTACGCTGCCAGTAACTCACCAGAAAATCCGTTTCAGATTGGTGAATGGATCTCTTTATGTTGCAGCCGACAAAAAATGTTAAGCCAAGAGTTCAGAAACAGGCCTGTTAAAGTTTCTTGTGTATTTTGGTATTAAACTCTCACCCTTTCCATCCCGCAGCGGGCTGACCCATGAAGGCCACACCAGGGATGTGGAGCAGGTGTACTTGCGCTGCTCACAGGGCTCCTTGGAGTGGCTCTACCCAACGGGCGCCATCATCGTCAACCTACGGCCCAACGTGGTGTCCCCTGCCGCCGCCCGCCTCTCCGTCTGCATTAAACCCCTGACGAACTCTAGCGGCACGAACTTCTACTTGGATCTTAATGGGAAGCTGCGGTTGCTGCTGAGCGAGGATGGTCAGGCGGAGGGGAAGGTGCACTGCTTTAGCATTCAGGAGGGGGCGCTGTTCATCGAGGCTGTCCCGCGCTTGGACATAAGCCGGCGGATTACAGCGTTCCAGTATGAGCTGGTCAGCGACAGGCTGAGGGACGCACAGAAACTTGGTGGTAAGATGCTTTAAAGTCCTTAAAGTCCCATTGTGCACCTTGTTGTGTGAAATGTGTTCTCCGCACACATGGGGGAGTGGTGAGCTGCAGACACAGGAACCACTTAGTAGTCTAAATCAATCTAATTCTGAGTGTCAAACGGGGAAGCATTTGGTTCCATTTGTAGAGCCTAACTTGTCCATGAATTTGAACTCACAACCTTCCAGTTTTACGGTGGACGCTGTACCACAAGTCCACTGATTTGGTTAAAGCTTTACAGTAGAAGTTATACACTTTAGTTTACTGCTAAGTTCTGCAGCTACAAACGATTATTTTAATAGTCGACTAATCACAGATTATTTTTTTCCGATGGGTTGGCTAATTGGGTCATGCACTAAGTGGATGTAAAACGCACATCATTAGCTTTTAACTAACTAAAAACTAGATTTATGGCATTACCTGTGTGAATGCTGTAAGCTGAATTTTGCCGCTGAAGATGCTAGTGACAATAGCTGAAATCGCTGAAGTTGAAAGCTGAAATTTCTGAAGCTGATAGCTAAAATCACTAAAGTTGATTACCAGCTAAAATATTAGTTAAGTGACAAACTAGCCTAAAAAACTCAAAAAAGCCTAAGTTAGCCAAAACAGCTAACATGTAGCTCAAATATTCGCTAAACTCCAAAATAGCCTAAAAAAACTTTGCAAATGCCAAAAATAGTCCAAAAAAACTAGCATAATGCCATTATAACTTTAAACTTTACACTCTGAGTTAGTAATAAATAATCGACTATTAAATTAGTCATCGACTATTTTAATAGTCGATTAGTCGACTAATCATGGCAGCCCTATTGCTAAGACAGCCTATGATTAATTCTCTGATCTATTTGGAGCCATCTGCTGGCCAGAAGTTTCATTAATTTGGATAGTTTGTCTGATAATTCAGCTTTCCTTCCATAATTCAGATAAATTTTGGGTTTGAAAACTTTCAAGGTTAATGTTTTAGTCAAACATCAACAAAAAAAGAACTCCTGAAGTCTTTTATTTTGGTAAAAGGATCAGCTCTCGCCTCATTTCCCAACCGTGAAATCTAGATCTGGCCGGAGAGCGCCGCAGTGAGCCACAATTGTTTTTCTTTTTTCTTGCCGCTTGTGTGTAGAGGAGCGGCAGAAACGCGGGGGCCCTCCGGTGGAAAAACAGGTCGCTGTTTTTCATGCGGCGTACCTGCAGGACCTGCGCATCTGCAGCAGCAGGAGTTGTTGATTTTTCCACCTACAGCTCGATTGTGAGGCTTCGCAGGTTTTTACTGCTCTCCAGCTTCACATAGCGTCATGATCTGGCTCTGCAGAGAGAGGTGGAGGCTGAAACCAGAAAGGGGGGGAGATCCAGCTGTTGCAACCACATCAGCAGGTTTGATTCATCTCTGTAATAAGATGTGGTTGGAGATAACAGGGACGGCTCACAAAAGACAGGGTTTCTCGCTTTTTGGCGGGGAGGATTGACTGCTTGTGATCATCTTCCTCTTCCTCCTCTCTGACCCACTGTGCTGGGATCAAGTCGCGTGTTGGAATGCGTCTCCAGCCAGATGTTGGGAGGAACCTTTAGAAGCCAAATGCTTGTTTTTCCCCCCTTTCTTTCTTTCTTTTCTTGCTGTCACTCCCTTTAAATGACCTCCTCCCCACTATTTCCTATACCTCTTGATTTCTTCTACGGCTATTTATCATTTGCAGTATTTTTCTTTCTCATTCCTCTCCCCTTCATATATCTTCGCTCTCTCCTTGTGATTGCTTGAAGTGGTTTTTGTCCATGTAGAGGTATTAACCGAGCGCTGCTCCATTTGAGTGGAATGCATCTGGGCCCAGATGTTGCTCGACTCTGTAATAGGCCCGCTTCTGCTGCTCCTCCTCTTTTCCTCTCTGCTCCCTTGAAGTGGTTCTGATTGGAAGGGGCTCTGCGTGCACAAAGGCCAGCGAAAGAGATGCTGACTCGACTCTCGGCCCATTCCTGTGGTTCTGTTTCATGTCTGACGCTCCGGCTCCGCCTAACTCACTTCAAAGCGCCTCCTCTTCTGAAGGCTCACCGCTGTCCAGCTGCTCTAAAGCCATCCGGGCTTGTGGCCGTTTGACCCCCTGATCTCTGATGGACAGGCACCGTGTGTTCCTGCACAAGCTGACCTCCGTGTTTACGCCTCACCCCTGCACTCTTAACCTCCGAAGAGCCCGCTAAAAATAAACTTAAGTCCTTTTAATAAACACAGGGACGCGTTCTTGGACAGGAAACTCCTTCTGGGCTCCAAAAGCTCAGCTTCCTTTAACCTGACAAATCTCCCTGGTCGGTGGTTTGATCCATCATGGAATGTTGGGTAGTCTCCATGTTTGTTGAACAAACAACCACTCTCGCCCTTCTGCTGACTAGATACCCCTCTGGTTTCTCCCCACCTGTTTTCAAGTGCCACCCTCCCTCTAAGGAAATCCACTGCAGCTCTCAGACTAATAAAAGCGTTTGAGTTGGGCCCGCCACAGCACCACCTGAGTCAACGAATCATCTTTGTTTCTTGACTTGGCTTAGTCGCTGCTCAGCCCGAGGCGGACTTTTAGCCCTCTGAAATTCAGGTTTCACAGCTTTTGGCCCCAAACGTGAAGCCGTGGTGTTTGATCCGTGCCAAACTCCCAAACGGTCCTGCCTACGTGCCTCCATTCTGAAGGGATTTCCACGATTAAGGTCATTAGGAACTTGATGTACTGGTTGAGTTTCAGTCCCAGCAGGTCGGCAGGCAGGCAGCTCCTCGGCCGCTCCTCGTCTTACATCACCGCTTATCCTCTTCATCTGGTCCGTGTTTGTCACGCGCTGTCAGGGGGTTCCTGTTGTGGTGGGCATGCTGACAAAACAGCCCCCGTGAAAGCACGCACACGGACACACAGGCATGCACTCAACATTTTTGAGAAGCAATGCCTCGCTCGCTTTTTTATTATTAGCAGCGCTCTGCCTCTTTTGGTGGAAAATTCATCGCTCATGACATCTAAGTCCTTCTTTGCAGTTTTTAAATAAATAGTCATCTGTTAGGATGGAAAATACCATCCGCCTGGCCCAGCTACTGATCTGTATTTATGTTGGAGGAAAGCTGTGGAGCTTTCAACAATTTTTTTTATATCATGTTTCTTGAGTGGAAGCACCAGGAAGTTCTTGTTTTCGTTTGTTTCTGAGAGCTCTTCCTCAGGTTTGACTTAGCTTTTGTCTTTCCCTGCCAGCACCCTGCCAGCCCTGCAGTGACGAGCAGATACATCTAGCAGTCTGCACCAGCGATTTTGGTGAGTTACGGCCTAAATTTGGAGAGTTATAGGCCTCCTGCTGAAGTATTATGGTGGAAAAGTCTTACAAAAACACATTTTTTTTTTTCCTTTCTTTTAGTGGCGCGCGGGACTATTAAGAAGGTCAAGCAGGAGGAGGAGCACTCTTCTCTCAGCGTGGAGATCAGCCGCCTCTACAGACAGAAAACCCAGATTTTTCTCTCTGGGGGTGTGAGGGTACGGACCTGGACTGGCCTCATCAAGATGCCCCGCCATTGCGGGGCAAAGGCCGGAGAGGGCGAGTTCCTCTTCATGGGGGCGGTGAGGTTTGGGGAGGCGTGGATGAGCTGTGCGCCGCGGTACAAAGACTTCCTGCGGGTGTATCAGGAGGCGCAGCAGCAGGGGACGAACCTCTGTCACGTGGACACTGACTGACTCTTTTCCTCGCAGCTCGACGGTTAGAGAGGCTGAAAGACTGAGCAGAATCACGCCCCTCTCCTGCCACCCCAGGAGTATTTCAGTGACGATGCGTGGAGCTCCCGAATGTAATGAAGCAGCTCTATTTGAAGCAAAGGCAGCGCGTTCGGACTCTCTGCACGACGAACCGCAGTTCAAAATGTAGCGAAATGCCGTTTGGTTTTATATGTATAAAATGTGAATGATTGTTGTACATTT